>NC_143576.1:252814533-253012370 GCF_048544385.1 Mastigoproctus giganteus
GTATTGCTTGTGAAAAATTCTTTTAAAACCAAGAAGACTACACAACGAGTATGGTCGTTGCCTGGTAAGAATAAAGTTAAAGTTGATCATTATAGCCCTCTAGTGTGCAAAAGGAATAATCTCATACTGTACTTGTCAAACCGGCTCGGCGTACCTTTGCTTATTCTTTAAATAACAGGAACTTATGCGTGATTGCATTCCCGATATGGGAAAATCCACGTGCTTAAAATTTTACTTCATTTTCGTTTTTTCATATGCTGCGTGAATATAGGCTGATATTTTGTTTAGAAAAAGTCCAATGGAAATGTTGTTTTCATTTCAGTGACCAGTAATGAATCAAGCAATTTTTTTATGTAGATTCAGATATACACACATATATACAATTATTCTCAAACTGATTTGTAACATCTAGGTTTACTGTATTAAAGCATCACAAGATAAGCCAAGGATTCAAATGTTTTGAATGAATAATTTTTCTGTTCAGTTTATTTCCTCAAAATTAGCTCACGTTTTAATTTAAGTAGTGCGGTTTCAGACTAAGGTATTCATAATCGGAAGTGCTGTTTATAGATCAAATGAATGGATTTGGAAGTAGGACGTCTAGACGTTCTACCGAAAATAATTTGTTGGTCTTTAAAAATATGTATTAATCAAAAGACCATGCGTATATGATACGGTAAATAAAGACATTTATATTTATTTATTATTTCTACTTATCACAGAATTAAATGTGAAAAAAAAAAACATTTGGCTGTACTCCAGTGATTTTACAATCCGTTCTTAATTAGGTTGCACTCTCAGTACATAGAGAATATCATAACATATCCGATTTTTAAGATTTTTTTTTTAAATACCTGATATTCCTTAATTTTTTTTTACAAAGTTCATTTTCACATTTAATTCTTAAAAACTGATTTAAAAAATTCATTCTTTCTAAGAAACAACCTGTAATAAGTTATTATCTTTAATGAAATATATATTTGGATAAACATTACTATCACATAATTTTAAAAAATCTAGCTTATTGCAACTGATGTTGAGGCAAATGAACTTTTCTTTAAAATGATCTTTTCAATTACTATCAATATGTAACCTGAAGTTAAGGTGCATGCAGTCTTAAAAATTTGCCATCTTTAAAAAAAGTTTTATAGATTTTTAATTGTTTCGAAATCCAAATAAATCATGATTTTTGCAAGGTTTACTCTATAATTTATATATATCTTCAATTTTATAAGATTCTCCTGTATCACTAATTTGTTTGTTATTTATGCATAATAAAAAAGTGGAAGTTTCTCTTAAAATTCTTATTTTAAATTGCAAAGTATATTCAATTCTTTGTATATACCTGAGGCTGTATTTAGCAGCATTTTCGAAACCTGACCATTCTATAAGGCAATGGTCAGGCCACACCTTGAGCATTGCGTACAGGTCTGGAAGCCTTGTTTTAGGAAGGATGGAGTTGCTAGAACGAGTACAGAGAAGGGCAACAAGATTGGTGAGAAGAACAAAGGAATGCCCTTACCAAGAGAGGCTTAAGTTCTGCAAGTTACATGCAGTCTTGCATCTGGAGACTAGGCACCTGCAAGGTGATCTGATTGAGGTGTATAAGGCCTTCAATGGTTTGAGCAGGCTCAGTGCTGATGGGATACTTCCGCTTGCTTAAATTAAGAACCTGAGGGGGTACAGATTCAATTTGAGGAAAGACAGTTGTAGAATAGATGTGTGGAAGTTTGCCTTTAGCCAGTGGGTAGTTGATTGTTGGAACAAACTTCCATCTGTCATTGTAGAAGTTGATAGCTTAAATAGATTCAAGGCAGAACTAGACAAACATTTTGAGCACGTAGATGGGCGAAATGAGAAGGGTGTTTTTTTTTTTTTTTTTGGCTGATGCTATATAAGCTTGCTTTCATGCATCATGTACTTATGCTAATATGAAAATCGTTATCATCAAATTAATTATTATAAATGCTTTTATTATTATTATTATCTTATGGATAATAATAATTATTTTTATAGTTTAATTAAATTCATGAACACAAAGATGCATTTCTGTTATTTAGCTTTAGGTGTCAAAATGCCAAGCAGTTGCCCTCAGCATTTCAAACGCTTTTGATTGTGTGTGACATAAAGGTTTTTCAAACTTCCATCTAATGAATTTCTGCCTGATTTTTGTAATTGGCTATCCAGTTTTCTCTCTGACTGCTCACTGTGGGTGATGGTAGATGGCTCTCTGTCTGCTAATTTCTCCGCAAATGTTGGTATCTGCAAGATTCAGTTCTTTCTCTCATTCATTTTCTGTTGCATATTAATCACCTTTCTTTGACTTGAAAATCTATCCATAATTTTGTTGATGACAGCACATTGCATTCCGTCTTTCAATTTGAGAATGCTGCCCTGCACAAAGAGCTTCAGCTTCTCGAATATCCCCTACCAATTTCTTAAATGCTGATCTCCAAGTAATTTTCCATTGGTGCAAAGACAACTTAGTTAATTTCAATCCTTCTAAAATCAGTCCTGTCTTATATCTCACAAAGGGATTCTTCTTCTGCTCCTATACTTATCTTCAAGAACACTCAGATTTCTAGACAAGATCACATATAACTTATAATATCCTACGTAACTTTTACTTTTCCCAATTTTTAAATCACATGTATAATTATTGTTCCTAGTACTTGTATTGTACTTAGCAGCAATAAAGAAATTTAATTAATATCTCTATTAGGGATTACCCTGACTTATAATCTCTCTTGGCATAAACACATCACAAATATTGCTTCCTCTATATCTGAAAAAAAACTGGGCATTCTCTTTTCACTCTCTGTGTTACTTTTCTTCTATACAGCTACTCACTCTGTGCAAATCTCAAATCTGCTCTACCGTGGAACGTTGGTGGCGATGCCCCCGTAGCCTCGCACTTTCAGGCTTGTAGACTCCATTCAAAAGAGGATAGTTAGGTTAATTTATGATTCATTTCTTACACAGTCTCTCTGCTCTCCCTTTCATAGATGTTTTCTTTCTGCTGCATACATATTCATGGGTACTGTTCTTCCAAATTGGCATTATAATTCTTCCTGTCTCTTCCAAACTGATCTGAACACATGTCGCAACTAGTCAACATCCTTTTACTGTGTAGCTTCAAACTCACAGAACCAACTTTTCTTATTCCTCATTTATCCCTTCAGTTTTTGTTTTCTGAAACAATCTCCCTTCACACATGGCAATTTCCTGAAAATTGCCATCTACAGAAATTCTTGTCAACAACTGTCTTTTTATCTTTTTTTTTTTTTTTTTTTCTTTTACCTTCTCAGCCTTTAACTCATGCATGGTACTAAGTACTGTAAGTTATAATACCTTTCATGTTTGGGGTTTTCATAAAAAACCAAAACACACACAAACACAAGCTTGAAAAATTAGGCAGATGGGCTGAGACATGACAATTGAGGTTTAATATCAACAAATACAAGATATTGTATATGAGCAGCAGTAATCCCAGAATAATGTGCCCAATTGGGTGGAACCATACTCAAGATCGTGGAGAATGAAAGAGACCTAGGAATAATTGTACAGTCTGACATAGAATTCTCTGAGCAGTACAGACATGCTGCTAGGTTCGTGTGGTTTTTTCAGTGATATACAGGAATTTTGCTAACAGGAATTGTCCTGTTGTATAAAGAAATTGTTAAGTTGCATCTTGAGTACTAACTGTTCAAATGGGTGCAGAGAAGAGCAACAAGATGAGTTAGCTTTAACATTAGTTGAGGCATAGGATACAAGAAAGCAAGCTTATATAGCATCAGCAAAAAAAAAAAAAAAAACCTTCCCATTTCACCTATCCGGTCACTCCAAATGTTTGTCTAGTTCAGCCTTAAATTTATTTAAGCTATCAACTTTCACAACAACAGATGGAAGTCTGTTCCAGCAATCAACTACCTGCTGGCTAAAAGCAAACTTCTGCACATCTATTCTACAACTGTCTTTCCTCAGTTTGAATCTATGCCCCTCAGGTTCTTAATCTGAGCAAGTGGAAGTATCCCATCAGCATTGAGCCTGCTCAAGCCATTATACACTTCGATCAGATCACCTTGCAGGTACCTAGTCTTCAGATGCTACAACTTGCAGAACTTAAGTCTTTCTTTGTAAGTGCACCCCTTTGTTCCTCTCACCAATCTTGTTGCCCTTCTCTGTACTCGTTCTAACAACTCAACATCCTTCCTAAAATGAGGCCCACCAGACCTGTATACAGTGCTCAAGGTGTGGCCTGACCATTGCCTTATACAAAGGGATAATCACCTCCTTGTCTCTGCTAGCAAAATTCATATATATTATTGACAAAACTTCATATCTGACTGCACAATTACCCCCAGGTCTTTTTCATTCTCTACCTCCCTGAGTGTAGTACCACACAGTTGGTATGTTTCTCTTGGGTTACTGCTACCCATATGGGAGTACTTTGCATTTGTCAATGTTAAACTTCAGTTGCCACTTCTCAGCCCATTTGCCTAAATTTTCTAGATCCTGTTGCAGTAGCATACTGTCTTTACTGTCATTAACAACCCTGCCAACCTTTGTATCATCTGGAAACTTGGACATTAAGCCTGATATACTTTCATTGATAAATACATAAAACAACAATTGCCCCAACATCGAACTCTCTGGAATTGCACTAATAATTAGTTAGGTGGGTCGGAAAACTGCTAGCTTGGGGGGGAGACAAAAACTAATAGATTAACAGTAGCCACCGGCAGAGGTGAAAGAGATTCTTGTACTGCTTCTATTGGAATGAACAGAAGCCTGAAAAACAAGATGCAGGATATTTCAGAGACTGCTGGGAGTCATTGCGGTACAAGTAAACACATGGGTTGTGTTAGGGTAACTAAGAATAAAAATAGGTGCATGTATACTTGCGTGTACACCAATGCTAGGAGTTTAGTAAATAAATTTGATGAATTTGAGGTATTGCTCAAAACATCAAAGGCAGATATTGTTGGGATATCAGAGACGCGGTGTCACACAGATATAAGGAATGCAAAACTGGAATTTGGGGAGTACAATGTGTACAGAAAGGACAGGAAGGGAGGAGGGGTTATGCTATTAGTTAAGAAACACATAAAATCCAAGGAAGTGAAGCCAGTCGACATTGCTGGACAGTGCAGTGTCGAGTCAGTTTGGTGTGACATAAGCATTGGGAGATCAAAATTGAGAGTAGGAGTGTGCTGTAGGCCTAATGACCCTGATGAGTATAATAAGAAACTGTACAGGGAAAAAGAGTGGGCCAGTAAATCAGAGAGTCTTATAATGGGGGATTTTAATTTCCCAGATATTGACTGGAATTTGTGGGATGGTCACTCACACACTAGCAAGGCTTTTGTGGATTTATTGGATGATTGTTTTCTAAATCAGCATGTTCGGGAGGCAACTAGAGGAAGCAATACTCTTGATTTGATTATCAGTAGTGATTCTTCATGCATTAAGAATCTGCAGATACAGGAACCACTAGGTGGCAGTGATCACAGTGTGCTGAAGTGGGATTTACTCAAGGAGACAACTACCATTAGGGGTAAAGGCAAGGTTATTGCTTTCGTAAAGGCGACTACGATGGACTGAGACGGTATTTAAATTCTATACAGTGGGACCAACTGATGATGTTACCAACAGCAAATTCAAAATGGGAAGCATTCAAAGAACTTATCTTGGGAGCTACTAGGCTTTACATACCAACTAAGAAATATTGTTCAAGGTTTAGGCCTAAATGGATGTCAGATGAACTAATGAGACATATGGCAGAGAAGAAAAATGCATGGGATACATACAAATTAACACGTGACACAGAAGCCTATGATAGATACAAGTTGATCTGTAACCAAGTTACAAAGGAGGTTAGGCAGATTACGAGAAATCTTTGGCAAGGGATGCAAAGAAAAACAGCAAAGAGTTTTTTACTTATGTAAACTCTAGAAGGAAGGGGATGAATCAGATTGGTCCACTTGATATCGATGGGTCAACTGTTGATGATCCTGCTCAGGTAGCTAACAAACTAAATGAATATTTTGCATCGACATTCACACATGAGGAGTTATTCAGCGAGGGGAGTGCCAGAGGTGTATTCAACTCTGGCAGTAAGCTAGAGAATCTTGTAATAACTGAGAGTAAAGTTGAGGAGAAATTGTTGAAGATAAAGACAAGAAAGGCACCTGGGGTGGATGGGATCTATCCAGTTATATTAAAGGAGGCAGCAAAGGAAGTAAGCAAACCCTTAGCCATAATTATGAGAGCTTCCTTGGACTGAGGGGAAGTACCCACAGACTGGAGATGTGTAAATGTGACCCCAATTCACAAAGGAGGATCAAAGGCTGACACAAGTAATTATAGACCTGTGAGTTTAACTTCTATTCCAGGAAAATTAATGGAGGTACTGGTTAAAGAAGCACTGCAGGATCATCTAGACAAGACTTCAATTATAGCTCGGACACAGCATGGTTTTGTTACGGACAAGTCTTGCCTGACCAATTTGATTGGATACTATGATGCAGTCACAAAAGAACTGGATGCAGGGAATAACTTTGATCTTATATACTTGGATCGTAGAAAGGCTTTTGATACTGTTGCACATGAAGACTGCTGCACAAATTGTTGCTATGGATAAAGGGGTGGTTGAGGGGGAGAAGACAGAGAGTGGTAATCAATGGACACTGCTCATCGTGGACTAATGTTTTCAGTGGAGTCCCTCAGGGTTCAGTATTGGGTCCATTATTGTTTTCTGTATTTATAAATGATATTGATGATGGTATATCAAGATTAATGTCCAAGTTTGCAGACGATACGAAGGTTGGCAGGGTTGTCAAGGACTCTACTGACACTATGCTGCTGCAACACGATCTGGAAAGGTTGAGCAGATGGGCTGAGAGGTGGCAAATGAAATTTAACATTGACAAATGTAAAGTAATACATATGGGAAACAGCAATCCCAGAGCAACGTATCAACTCTGTGGTACTACACTGACAGTGGTAGAGAATTAAAGGGACTTGGGTGTGGTTGTGCAGGCAGATATGAAGTTCTCTGAGCAGTACAGACCGGCTGCAAGAGTAGTGTATTGTCAATGATATTTAGGAATTTTTTTAGCAGGGATGAGGAGGTGATTATTCCCTTGTATAAGGCAATGGTCAGGCCACACCTAGAGTACTGTATACAATTCTGGAGGCCTCATTTCAAGAAGGATGTAGAGCTGCTGGAACGAGTACAGAGAAGGGCAACAAGATTAGTGAATGGAACAAAGGGGTGCTCTTACGAAGAAAGGCTTAAGTTTTGCAAATTACAGTGTCTGGAGACTAGGCACCAGCGAGGTGATCTGATAGAGGTGTATAAAGCCTTGAATGGTTTGAGCATGCTCAATGCTGATGGGATTCTTCCTCTTGCTCAAAATAATCACCTGAGAGGGCATAAATTCAAATTGAGTAAAGACAGATGTAGGATAGACGTGCGGAAATTTGCCTTTAGCCAGCGGGTGGTTGGTTGGTGGAACAGACTTCCATCCCTTGTCGTGGAAGTTGATAGCCTAACTAAGTTTAAGGCTCAGCTGGACAGGTATTTCGAATGAACAGAGGGGTGAAGTGGAAGTGGTTTTTTTTTTTTTTTTTTGGCTGATGCTGCATAAGCTTGCTTTCTTGCATCAAATGCCTCTACTAATGCTAATGCTTGACCACGAACAGCAGTGTCCATTGATTACCACTCTCCGTCTTCTCCCACTCAACCATCCCGTTATTGATTGTAGCAACTTACCCTTAATGCCATACCTTTACAATTTTTACAGCAGTTCGCCATGTGCAACAGCATCAAAAGCTTTCCTGAAATTCAAGTATATGATATCAAAATTATTTTTTGCATACAGTTCCTTTGTGACCACATCGTAGTATCTAATCAAATTGATCAGACAAGATTTCCCCTTAACTAACTCATGCCATGTCTTAACTATTACTGCTGTCTTGTCTAGGTGATCCTGTATCACCTCTTTAACCAGTGACTCCATTATTTTTTCCGGAACAGAAGTTAAACTAACAGGTCTATAATTATTTGTGTTACCCTTTGTGAATTGGGGATACATTTGCACATCTTCAGTCCATGGGGACCTATCCTGACTCTAAGGACACTCTCATAATTTTGGCTAAGGGTTTGCTTGCTTCCCTTGCTGCCTGCTTCATTATAATTGGATAGATTCCATCTGCCCCAGGTGCTTTCTTTATGTTTAACTTTAATTTCTCCTCACTTTGCTCTCAGTTATTACAAAATCACTTATCTCCCTGTTAGAGTGTGATAAACGTCTGGCATTCTCCTCCTTGAATAACCCCTCATGTGTGAATGTACATGCAAAATACTCATTCAGTTTGTCAGCTATTTGAGCAAGATCATCAATAGTCGAGTTAAAGATACAAAAGTATATTCGTACCATGAAAGGCATTAAATGAATTCAGAAAACTAAATGGCGATCACATCCTCATCTTCCTTGGATGGTTGAGGATAGATGTGTGAAAATCTGCTTTTAACCAGAGAGTAATATTTTGGAACAAACTTCCACCTGGTGTTGTGGAAGTGGGTAGTTTAAATAAATTTAAGGAAGGCTTAGACAAATTATTAGAAAAGTTAGACAGGTCAGATGGGTAGGTTATTATTATATAAGTTGCCAACCTCTACTATGACAGATTGAAGTTTATTCCAACAATCAACCACCCACAGGCTAAAGGCAAATTTCTGCACATCTTTTCTACAAGTGTCTTTCCCCAATTTCAATTTATGTCCCCTCAAGTGAGTAATCTGGGCAAGAGGAAGAATCCCATCAGTATTGAGCTAGCTGAAACCATTCAAAGCCTTATACACCTCAATCAGATCACCTTGCAGGTGTCAAGTCTCCAGATGCTGCAATTTGCAGTACTAGTACTTAACCCTTTCTTGATAACAGCAACCTTTTGTTCCATTCACTAATCTCATTGTCTTTCTCTGTACTCGTTCCAGCATCTCTACATCCTTTCTGAAATTAAGCCCTTTCGACCTGTATGCAGTACTTAAGGTGTGGCCTGACTATTTCTTTTACTAAGGGATAATTACCTCCTTATCCCTACTAGTAAAATTCTGGTATATCAAGACCCCACTATGTGCTCTGGCAACATGTCTGCACTGCAGAGAAAACTTCATATCTGACTGCACAACTACCCTCAGGTCTTTTTCATTTTCCAGTACCTTGAGTGCAGTACATTTCTTTGGGGATACTGCTACCTATGTGCAGTACTTTACATTTGTCAATGTTAAACTTCAGTTACCACCTTTCAGCCTATCTGCTCAACTTTTCTAGATCCTGTTGCAGTAGTGTACTGTCATTAACAACTCTGCCATCCTCTGTATCATCGGCAAACTTGGACATTAAGCCTGATATACCTTCATCAATATCATTGATAAATACAGAAAACAACAGTGGGCCCAACACTGAACCCTGGGAGACTCCACTAATAACATTAATCCACAAAGAGCAGTGTCCATTGATTACCACTCTATCTTCTCCCACTCAACCATACCTTTATCCATAGCAGCATGAATAAGAAAGTGTTGCCTTCTTCATATATAAGTTGAACATTGTATACATTCTTTGTAACATTCCAGAAATTGTCATAGTTTGTAACGATTTTATAATATCCTCCAGAATTAAATTTAAATTATGACGAGCATATGGTGTATAAAATTCACATGGCTTTCCTTGTGATATTAGAGCTTGTACACCCTGCCTCTTGCTTTTCATATTTGCCCCAATATCATGTTTTACTTTTACAGTTCAAAATAAACCTGAATCTACAAGTTGTTGTTTTTAATATTCTAGTTACATTAGGCTTTAGCCCTAAATGCGTCTTATTCTAGTTACATTATTTAACTAGTAGCATTCTATAATTTTTGAACACCGTGGTTATCCATTGGGAGAAGACAAAAGATTACCGATAACTGCTCTCTCTGTGAAATATGTTTAAAGTGTTATCTGAGAACTGAAAAGTACTTTATTATTTATGACTAATTAATTAATCATTCATGGAATGACTTGAGGTTATGTGTTTCTCCTTCATAGACAAAATCAAATTCAAATTGAGGTTGGATGGTTGCAGAATAGATATGTATGGAAATTTGCCTTTAAATAGCAGGTAGTTGATTGCTGGAACAAACTTCCATCTGGTGTTGTTGTTGTGGAAGTTGATAGTTTAAATAAATTTAAGGAAGAACTAGCAAACTATTGGAGGGAATGAATAGGTGAAATGGGAGGTGTCATTTTTTATTTTTTTTGGCTGTTGCTGTACAAGTTTGCTACTCTGTATCATTTGCCACTGCTAATGCTAAGCTTAATAATACATTCTTCTAAAACTAGTTCAGATTTCAATACCAGTTTAATTAAAACAAGATTTCCATTTTGTAGTTGGATTATGTTCATTATTGAATGCTAAATTTTGCCTATACAGATGTGGTGAAAACTGTAATAACTTTGATTTTGTGATTATGTTCAAGCTTTGATTAAGCTTGAACATAGAAATTATAATAACTGATAAACTTGATGAACATTCTAGTTTCTGAAGCAGAAAAAAATAGAATATTATAAAAATGAAACACTAATTACTACAAAGCAAATATAACAAATTTGCTGCATTTGTTTATGGTAATTAGTGTTTCTTGTGGTTTTTATAATAAACAGGGATATATTTGAATGAAACTAAAATGAAGGCTATAATGATAAGTAGAAACTTGAGTAGCAGCTTCAAATATTTTTAAGTAGGTACACAGTTCAAACACTCATAAACAGAGATGAAAAATATTGCAAATTATATCAGATGTGCAGATTGGGCCGAAAACAGAAAACACTTGTTGGCTATCAGTTTACATTCAAGAAATTCAAGTGAAACAAGGTACAGGGTGAGCATGTGTTATTCATCACATTACAATCCACTGTAAAAAGAGATATACATCAGATTGAGAGAAGTGGTTTATTTTATTTGAAGGAATGACTCAAGTTTTGATATGTATTTAGGTTTGATATGGGCTCTATTTGTGACCTGAAAGATATTAAAACTATATTCACTTTCATGCTAGCTGTTTTCCAGCATCTGTGGCATCAAAGGACAAGACTCCATTTTTAATGTGTGCTTGGTTTCATTCACACTTTGAACTCTACTGCAATGTACTTGTTTCTTAACATACTCCAGAATTAAAAAATCCAGAAAAATTGTATTTGGAGAGCAAGGAGGCCAAAAAGCAGGCCCTCCTTGTTCAATCCATCAGAGTGAATATGTGTTATCCAGGAATTCTCTAACTTCTTTTGGACTCCAGTTTGGACGAGTATCTCCTGTTGAAAAATAACATTTAGTTGCAATTTTTCATCTGCTGTATAGTGCAGTGCAGAAGCATATTACGTTAATTGATCATGTGACAACAAATAGTGCACCTCACATTCAACTTAGGACTATCCCTCTCAAAAAACATGGGTTTTCATTACCCCAAATTCTACAGTTGAATTAATCAACTGTATTAACACAGTTCAAAGATTAACTATTAATCTTTCTAATTATATGAGTGTAATGGAATCTATCAAAGATATTTTTCATAATCGAATAATAGGACTAATCAATTATTCCCATCACCGTTGACTTGTTTTTCACACTAATTAAAATCTAAACCACGCTAATGTTTTTGCAATATTGTGAAGTTTTCACTTATTAAAATGACATTTCCTACTTTAATGTTTGCAAACGGATTGAATTAAACTAAATATGGAGTGTTACTAATTTTAATCGTTACTGCATATAAATTAGCCACAATAGATATTTAGCATTAGCATTAGTAGAGGCACATGATGCAAGAAAGCAAGCTTATGCAGCATCGGCCAAAAAAAAAAAAAAAAAAACCACTCCCATTTCACCCGTCTGTTCGCTTAAAATACCTGCCCAGCTGAGACTTAAATTTATTTAGGCTATCAACTTCCACAACAAGGGGTGGAAGTCTGTTCCACCAACTAATTACCCGCTGGCTAAAGGCAATTTTCCACACATCTATCCTACATCTGTCTTTCCTCAATTTTAATTTATGCTCTCTCAGGTGATTATTCTGAGGAAATGGAAGAATCGCATCGGCATTGAGCATGCTCAAACCATTCAAAGCTTTATACACCTCTATCAGAGGTGTATAAAGGAGATTAGGCACCTTGCCGGTGCATAGTCTCCAGACACTGTAATTTGCAAAACTTAAGCTTTTCTTCGTAAGATCAACCCTTTGTTCCATTCACTAATCTTGTTGCCCTTCTCAGTATTCGTTCCAGCAGCTCTACATCCTTTTTGAAATGAGGCCTCCAGACCTGTATACAGTACTCAAGGTGTGGCCTGACCATTGCCTTATACAAGGGAATAATCACCTCCTTATCCCTGCTAGAAAAATTCCTGTATATCATTGACAAGACACCATGAGCTACTCTTGCAGCCCGTCTGCACTGCTCAGAGAACTTCATATCTGTCTGCACAATTACCCCCAGGTCCTCTTAATTCTCTACCACTGTCAGTGTAGTATCACAGAGTTGATACGTTGCTCTGGGTTGCTATTTCCCATATGAAGTACTTTACATTTGTCAATGTTAAACTTCATTTGCCACCTCTCAGCCCATCTACTCAACATTTCCAGATCCTGTTGCAGCACCATAGCGTCAGTAGTGTCCTTAACAACCCTGCCAACTTTTGTATCGTCTGCAAACTTGGACATTAAGCTTGATATACCATCATCAATATCATTTATAAATACAGAAAACAACAATGGACCCAATACTGAACCCTGAGGAACTGCACTAATAACATTAGTCCACAATGAGCAGTGTCCATTGATTACCACTCTCTGTCTTCTCCCCCTCAACCATCCCTTTATCCATAGCAGCAATTTGCCTCCAATGCCACACTGCTCCAATTTGTGCAGCAGTCTTCCATGTGCAACAGTATCAAAATTCTTTCTAAGATGCAAATATATAATATCAAAGTTATTCCCTGCATCCATTTCTTTTGTGATTGCATAATAGTATCCAATCAAATTGGTCAGGCAAGACTTTCCCTTAACAAAACCATGCTGCGTCCGAGCTATAACTGAAGTCTTGTCTAGATGATCCTGTAGTATTTTAACCAGTGCCTCCATTAATTTTCCTGGAACAGAAGTTAAATTCACAGGTTTATAATTACTTGTGTCAGCCTTTGATCCTCCTTTGTGAATTGGGGTAACATTTGCACATCTCCAGTCTATGGGTACCTCCCCTGAGTCCAAAGAAGCTCTCATAATTATGGCTAAGGGTTTGCTTACTTCCTTTGCTGCCTCCTTTAATATAACTGGATAGATCCCATCCACCCCAGGTGCCTTTTTTATGTTTACCCTCAAAAATTTCTCCTCCACTTTCCTCTCAGTTATTACAAAATCATCTAGCTCACTGCCAGAGTTTACTTCACCTCTGGCATTCTCCTTCCTGAATAACTCCTCATGTGTTAATGTAGATGCAAAATACTCGTTTATTATTATTATTATTAGCCATATGGTGCAAGGAAGCCTGAGGCTTATGCTGCACCAGCCAAAAAAAAAATTTCTGAGTTACCCCGTGTGTGTGTAAGAGAGAGAGAGAGAGAGAGAGAGAGAGGTAGAAGGAAATCACCAAGAAAGAGAAGAATGATGATATCCAGCTGAGGACCCTGGGTGTGCCAAGCCCTGGGTGTGCCAAGATCCTGGCCACCTGAGCAGGATCCTCAACTGTTGAACCATCAATATCCAGTGGACCTTTCCTTCTAGAGTTTACATACGTAAAGAACTCTTTTCTGTTTTTTTTGCATCCTTTGCCAAGGATTTCTCATAATCTGCCTTTGCCTGCCTAATATACTTTGTGACTTAGTTACAGACCAGCTTATATCTATCATAGGCATCCATGTCACCCATTAATTTATATGTATCCCATGCATTTTTCTTATCTGCCATGTCTCATTAGTTCATCTGACATCCATTTAGGCCTAAACCTTGAACAATATTTCTTAGTTGGTATGTAAAGCCTAGTAGCTTCCAAGATAAGTTCTTTGAATGCTTCCCATTTTGAATTTGCTGTTGGTAACATCATGAGTTGGTCCCACTGTATAGAATTTAAATTTAAATATAAATATTGTCATTTAAATTTAAATTTAATTAAAATTAAATTTAACATTTAAATTTAAATGTTAAATTTAAATATTGTCTCAGACCATCATAGTCGCCTTTACGAAAGCAAAAACCCTTCCCTTTACCCCTGATGGTAGTTACCTCTTTGAGTAAATTCCACTTCAGCACACTGTGATCACTGCCACCTAGTGGTTCCTTTATCTGCTGATTCTTAATGCATGAAGAATCACTACTGATAATCAGATCAAGAAAATTACTCCTGCTAGTTGCCTCCGGAACATGCTGATGTAGAAAACAATCATCCAATAAATCCACAAAAGCTTTGCTAGTGTGTGTGACCAACCCACAAATTCCAGTCAATATCTGGAAATTAAAATCCCCCATTATAAGACTCTCTGATTTACTGGCCCACTCTATATCCCTCTACAATGTCTTATTATACTCATCAGAGTCATTAGGCCTATAGAACTCCTCTCAATTTTGATCGCCCAATGCTTATGTCACATCAAACTGACTCGACACTGCACTGTCCAGCGATGTCGACTGGCTTTACTTCCTTGGATTTTGTGTTTCTTAACTAATAGCATAACCCCTCCTCCCTTCCTGTCCTTTCTGTACACATTGTACTCCCCAAATTCCAGTTTTGCATTCCTTATATCTGTGTGACACCGCGTCTCTGATATCCCAACAATATCTGCCTTTGATGTTTTGAGCAATACCTCAAATTCATCAAATTTATTTACCAAACTCCTAGCATTGGTGTACACGCAAGTATACATGCACCTGTTCCTATTCTTAGCTACCCTAACACAACCCATGTGTTTACTTTACTGCAATGACTCCCAGCAGTCTCTGAAATATCCTGCATCTTGTTTTCCAGGCTGCTGCTCATTCCAATAGAAGCAGTGTGCATATTTGCATATGCACACATTGTAGTAATAACAGTATGTTTTTTTGGAAGCATTAGCGACTAAGGCCACCGTATGTACTGTCTGTAAATTGCATGTGTTGACGTCGACTTTCTGTTTGGACGAAAACTCTAGTTTCCGGGAGAAAAACCCATGCTACTCTCGCCTGAGACTAACTAACTCAGCCATGTTATGAAAAAGGCCTGTGAAAATTACTCCCGTCATCGATGGGACTCTAACTTGGGTCTTTTCCACCCGGTGTGGGGAGGAGGCGATCCTACCAAATATGCAACCCACATATGCAAATGCATATAATTTGCATATGTGAAATTATTAGAAACAATGCTGGTTAGGTGTCCTTTTTGTTTCCATTTAATGTTATTTTCTTGCTGATATATTTATTTCGTGTTAATTTTTTAAATTATTAAATCAGTCTTGGACGTGGTAATCGTCACAAATGGCATCACTACAATGACTCTTTTGGCAGGTTTTTCAGAATTCTGTCGAACATTCCGGTTTGAAGATTCGAAATTTGGCAACTTACAGTGGTGGACAAAAAAACTGCATCACCTTAAAATAAATTAACATTTGTCATGAAACGTATAAGATATTGTTTGATTTAAATCATTTTGTTTGTCGCAAAGTAAAGGCATTGTGTCACATAACGCAACTATTGTATCTGACAGTAATTGCAAGGTTCTGCATCAGCCGTTTCTATAAATATGATGTTGGAAAGGTATACACGCTCATTAGTATCCTGTTTTGCGGAGATGTAGGCATGGCTCCATATGTTCAGTTGACACCAAGAAAAAAAAAAAAGAGTTGCTGTTGCTCTGCCCCAGGGAGGGCTTTCTACACGTGCTATCGCTGATAAAATAGGCTGCCACCAGTCAACAGTGTCCCGAATGCTGAAATTATTATTATTATTAGCCATGTGGTGCAAGGAAGCCTGAGGCTTATGCTGCACCAGCCAAAAAAATTCCCGAGTTACCCTGAGAGAGAGAGAGAGAGAGAGAGAGTGTCAGAAATAGAAAGGAATCACCAAGAAAGAGAATGATGTTATCCAGCTCTGAAACGTGTTTTAGCCCAAGCACGTCGCTTGCCCCTCGTTTGTTGGGTCAACAAAGGCTTCTTCTTGGGCTGATAGGCATAGCTTGAATGTGAAGTGATATGTCAGAACAAGAAAATCTGAGGCATACCATCCTGACTGCATAATACCGTCTATAAAGTTCTCCGCCAGTCAGATGGTGTGGGGATGCATAACAAGCAAAGGGGTGGAACGAATTAAGTTTATTAATGGAACGAAGAATGCAGAAACCTGTACTGCTATCTTGGAGGAGTGCTTGAAACCTGTTATTAAGGATCACCACACAGACGTCCAAAACTGCATTTTTCAACAAGACTCAGAACCTTGCCACACAGTAAAATTGGTAAGTTTTATTCTGTTTAGATTTAATGAGTTTGTCTTCTTGTCTCACAAGGCTTAAAACATACTTACACCAATGTTTGCCCTCGTTTTCACCCTTAAGGTGCAATCATACCTCAGAAATGCTAGCATTACAGTGTTGGATTGGCCCGGCCCCCAATAGTGTAGATTTGAATCCTATTGAAAATTGCTGGTACATAATGTCGTCTAAAATTGCTCAGAAGAAGCCAACAGGTAAGATTTAGCTGCAAGAGAGCATTGTAAGGTTGTGGTACCACGAAAATCTTCAACCCTATATCGAGAAGTTGATTAACTCTATGCTAGATCGTTCCAAGGCTGTAATTGCAGCTCGAGGAGGAACAACAAAATATCGAGGACTTATTTTGCTGATTTACAGTACATAATACTATTACGTTAACTTATCATTTCAGTTTGTAAACGTAAATGGAATAAAATGTGTTTTACTTGTCATGATTTCTCATATTTCCATTAATTACACATTTTACTCTTTGAGAAGATATTTATGGCAATTAGGTATATTAGGTGGAGTCTCTTTATTGGATTTCGTTCATAGAGATATATAACCCATCTAACAAATGTATTTCGAACATTTCTGCAACCCACAATGCAGCGCAAAACACATTACACAGTATTTTGCAAAATTTACAAGTGATGCAGTTTTTTTGTCCGCCATTATATGTTATGGCTTTCTTTATAGTAATACCCGACAGGTTACCTCCCGTTTGTGGATTGGTGCTAATATCGAAAAATTTCCAAGCTTAAAAAGATTTTTGTTGATGTGGGGGTTCCAAAAGACTTGTTAACTTCCGGAAGGGGGAGTTTTTTTTTTTTTTTCCATGCCAGAATTAGGGATAACAGTTTCCATGATTGGTCCACATGTGTTGGTTATGTTACAAAAAAATACATTAATGACTTTAAATATAAATTAGCATTCAACAAGTATTAATAATAGTAAAACAGTATAGTGGTTAAAAAGAGTAGTTAAAAAAAAATTAGCAAATGTAATAATAAAATTGATGTAAAAACATTTCAAGCGTAATTCTTTCGATTAGAAATGCCTATTTATATAGGCATTTCCATGCGCTTTGAATTAATATATTGTTTATATGTTTGAAGTGAAGGGATCGTTTCAGTTGGCGTCTAGGACTTTTAAAGTTGACTGTGAAGTTTCGATGAAATCCAATGCATCCGTAGCGAAATGAAATTTCTTTACATCTAAGCACAGGCAACTATGGATAATGGAGCTACAACTGGAAATTTTTAACAACCGGGGGGGGGGGCGGATTCTGTAGACGGGATGTACTTTCCTTATACAAGGAAGCCCATCACCATCTGCCACTCGTTTTGAGAGGTCTGTGGTCGATTCTCATTGGAGACTGGAGGAATTTCTGCAGTCGCATAGATAGCACAAGACTCAAATGAACCGTGAACACACTTGTATAAACAAAATAACACGTACGACTACTGTATGAGTAATAAGCTTAGGTCAATTTTATATATAGGATAGCTCTTTCCATCCCTTGGGTTGTCGATTATGGCTGCAGTTTAAGATAAATTTCAGTTTGGTTAGAATTTGTGTTATGCAAAATGAGATTCTAAAAGGAACATGACCAAATATGATTTAAATGTAAACATATCGCTTGCTTAATGTAGGTGTGCATTAATACTGTTATCCGGAAGTGTTTACTTTGATGAGTCAAGGCCAGCTTAGTACACGCGAAACTCCATAATCAAATATACTGCGCAACAGTTTCGTTTCATCACTGTTACTGGCTGCTAGGATGTTTTTTTATTTATTTCTGCTACGTGTTCTGTCGTCAATGTACCTTCCATCATACTTTTCCACGTCTTAACTGATAAATTGCCCCTTCACTTAAACTTGAATGAAATTACCCACATTGCAATGAATATAGTACTTAATACAGTAGACTTTCAGAATAATGGCACCTTCGGGGATTCGAAGTGCCGTTATTTCGATTTTTCCGTTTACTAAAAAGTTTTATTTTTAATATACAGCCACTCTCCGGTTACGTAATACTTGACTTACGGAAATTCAACTTTACGTAAGTTTTTGCCGACCGGTGCAAACTTAAAAAAATCGTGGAATTGTATTTTGCATCCCGTAGGAATAAATGGAGGTATCGTGATGTGGACCCAATAACACATTGTTTTTTTTTTTTTTTTTTTTTGGTAATTCGTTCCAAGACCTTGGAAGTTGAAATTTTCGCTATATAACTAAGCTATTTATCTCTGCAAAATATCATTTTTATAATGGAAATTGTACAACACTTTCATCGTTATCATATGTACCGTTATAAGAATCAATTTTGAACGCCTTTGATATTTTTCTAAAATACATTTCTGGAGGTCACTACCATAAAACAATTTGCACTTTCCGGTTTATTGTGCTTTTCCTTTTACGCAATCTATTATAAACGGATAGTAAATCGGTATTATGGTGAAATGAGTTTTCCCCTTCACTGAAACTTAAAAAAATCGTGGAAGCGTATTTTGCATCCCGTAGGAATAAATGGAGTAATTGTGAAATCGTAAAAATATCTTAATGTTAAATATCTTAAAACATAAATAAATTTTCAGAATCCTCTCTTCATTCCTATTTACTTATTACAATGGTGAAGGGAAGGGAAGCAACGGCAAGTGCTAGGAAACAAAACAAAATTGATTTAGAAATGAAGATGATTAATTAAGAAGTACGAAGCAGGACAAAGTTTGTCATCTGTCGCGCGTAATTAGGTCTCGCTGCTTCAACAGTGAATACTATTTTAAGGGAGGGACAGTGCGCTATAAAAGAACATGTCAAAGGATCAATGCATTTAAGATAAACAGTGATCACAAAACATTGTTCAGGTGAAGATAAATAATGAGTACATATTATTAACTTTCCATCCATATTAATAATGTGGATGGAAAATCAGATTCAGAAGCAAGTGCCCCTGAGTTTTCAAGCAAAAGCAAGAAGTATTTATGAAGATACTAAGGATAAGTACGGCGAACTCCAAGCCAAGTTCGTGACAAGCAACTGATAGTTTAATAGGTTCAAGCATCACGCGGGTTTCCAAAACATTAAAGTAAAGTATGCGGTGAAGTCGCCAGTGCCGATTCTGCAGCTGCAGAGAAATGTTGTGATGTGTTGGAAAAAAACCCTTCCAAATCTCAACAGCCCTCAACTTCCGCAGCAGCGTGCTTATCAGCTGCATAGTTAATTCTGGCAACAATGCTCAAAAGGTAAAACTTGCCGACGTTTATGGCTGTCTCTTTCTTTTTGTAATTTTATAATTTTGAAATTTTTGTAATTTTTCCTGTGCATGAGATAAAAAAATTGAATAAATAATTCTATTTATATGTTCATCGAACATTTCTTTTTTGCTTCAATCAAATTCCGACTTATGCAGAGTTCCACGGAACACAACCCTTACTTAAGTCGGGTTATGGCTGTATTTATGCAGAAATAATGAGGCTAAATAAGAAATAGAGACATTAAGAATGCAATTTTATTAACTGCACATAAAAAACAAACATGTTGACGATCAAAGGTTATATTCTGTCATTAATTGTTATGGGCCTTTTTCACAGCTTGGCTGAGTTAGTCGGTCTCAGGTGATGGTAGAATGGTTTTTTCTCCCCTAAACTCTGGTTTTTCGTCCAGCAAAAAGAATATCGACTTCAGAACACACGCATTTGACAGACAGTATATACGTTGTAATATGGCCTTAGTTGCTGATTCTCCTAAAACCACATACCACACACCCTTTTTTCATAAGCACATCAGGTGCTTCCGTAGCCAGGTGGGAAGGAGCAGCAGTGCATAGCACACGCTTCTTGATTAGACCGGGGTTCGAGCCCGTCACCACCAAATACAGAGGATGCGGAAAGGTCAGGGAATGACCACTGCATATCCCGGAGCAATATGGCCTTAGTTGCTAATGCTCCTAAAAACCAAAATAACAACATAAGCACATCACATATTGTGTGACATCACACAAACCATATGTGATGTGGTATCGCGCTCAGCATTACTTATCTGAACAGTCAGCCAGTGCAAATCTCAAATCCGCCGTACCATGAAATACTGTTCCCACATCTGGGGTAGTGCTTAACATAATTTGTCTCATGCTTGTAGATTCCATTCAAAAGACGGCAGTTAGGTTAATTAATGACCAATCTCTTACAAAGTTTCTACAGTCATTGTCTGATAGATATTGTGTCTATAGATACTTCCGTGGGCACTTTTCTTCTGAATTGGCTTCTATAATTCCTCCTTTCTGTTCCAAACCACCCGAACACTTGCTGAAACCAGTCATTTATTAACTGTCCAACTTCATACTGACAGCGCCACCTTTTTTCCCCTCCTTATTTATCCCTTCAGCTTCATTTTTCTGTTATGACCTCCCATTGACGTATACACTGAGTGATTACTGAATTATGACCACCTACCTAATACTTCGTAAGCCCTCCTTTTGCCCTCAGTACAGCAGCTATCCGACGTGGAATCGATTCAACAAGATGTCGGAAGAGTTCGGGAGGTATGGCTAACCAAGCTGTGTGTGTAATGTGTTCAGCAATGGAGGTGATTGGTGTATCTAGACGCCTGATATGCCTTTCCATAGTGTCCTACAAGTGCT
This sequence comes from Mastigoproctus giganteus, assembly GCF_048544385.1. Classification (NCBI taxonomy): domain Eukaryota; kingdom Metazoa; phylum Arthropoda; class Arachnida; order Uropygi; family Thelyphonidae; genus Mastigoproctus; species Mastigoproctus giganteus. The sequence goes on from NC_143576.1 coordinate 252,835,714, forward strand.
CTATGGGATTGATATCGGGGGAGTTCGGAGGCCAATCGATATTCCGGAAGTCAGAACTGTGTTTCTCAAACTATTCTTGCATAACAAGTGCCCAATTGCTCGGCTCATTGTCATCTTGGAAGACACCATCGCTATTCGGGAAAAAGGGTAACATAGCGGGGCGTACACAGTCAGCAAGCAGTTGACGTTAGCGGAGAACACTGATACGGTCTTCGACATGCACTAGGGGTCCAAGTTCCTGCCAGTAAAACATGCCCCAAATCATACAACCACCTCCACTGGCCTGCACTTTTGATACCATGTATGATGGATCAAGAGCCTCATGTTGTTGATGCCAAATCCGTACATGACCATCCACGGTGTGGAGTAAATAACGTGACTTATCTGACCAGCACACCTTTTTCCAGTTTTCTAACTTCCAACTTACATACTCTTTGCACCAGGTGAGTCTTTTACGCCGATGAACCTTAGTTAGGAGAGGATGCCGTAGAGGTTGTCTGCTGCATTCAGTGCGAGCATGCGTTGCATGGTCATGCCAGAAATTGTTCCGGGTTGGCCCATGTTGTATTGGGTAGTCAACTCTTCAACAGTGCTGCGCCTGTACGAGTCGTCGGACCTGACACTCACCTCAAATATCAACCTTTCGCTGACCTTTGCAGTTTTGCCGTCGGGTCATTGTTTAACTATTTTGACGCCAGTTCTGGTACACTTTAACTACGGCGGCTCTCGAACACCCCACCAGTTCAGCCGTTTGGGAAATTGAGGCACCAGCTTGTCAAGCAACCACTATCTGTACTTTATCAAAGTCCGATAAATCCTTCCTTTTGCCCATCATGCTCGGAATTTTACTATCTACTGAACCACTGACACCTTATTCACCAAGCAATAAGATAAAGAATGTCAACTCGCTCAATTACTCCCAGTGCCACCAATTTCGGACCTATAAACTAACGCAGCCATCAAAATCCACAGAGTGTTAAAGCGCATGCCCATTGCTAATAAAATTGGTACTGGTTTGAAAAGATTAATTCGTTGAGCGTAGCGAGTTCATTTTCCTTTGCATTTTGGTTACTATTATTATAATTATTTGTGTATTATTATTAGCGTAGCGAATTAATTTTTCATTACATTTTGGTTACTATCATTATAATTATTTTTGTGCATTATTATTATCTTTTTTTTTTTTTTTTTTTTTTGTATTTGTCTGCTGACATTATGAACGAGAAGTGCCTCTCATGCTGACGTTATGAAGAGAAGTGCTTCTCATGTAATAAATCTGGAGTGTGATTATACTGATTTCCGAAAGAACGTTTAATAGCTAATTATTAACTAATTCCAAACTAATTACATTAATTAATATGAATAAGAGGTAAGCAGCAGTCATTATCAATCCGCTGTACGAAGGAGCCTCCTCAAACAATTCATATTGAGGGAAATGGACCATAATCTGCTATGCACTGGTTAGCAGATCAACGATATTTAGCGGTCAGGAGCTTGAACTGCAGTCTACTCAGTGTGTGTGTGCTACTGTACTCCCACTTCTGACCACTCAGCTACATTAATATGAATAGTGTTATTGATATTAATCAAAGTAATAGTTATAGTAATAGTAATATTGAATAATTAAATAATTTGAATTTATAGATGTAAAGGCATAATTGGGTTGGGAAGTTTACTCTTCCCTTATAAAATGTGCAGTTCTACATACTGTATATGCCATTCCTGCTCATATTAACCTTTTTTTTAAAATTATCATCCATGGTTTTAACTTATTTTTTTCTGAGTTACTGACTGGCTGAAAGCAGTTGGTAAGTATGATAGTATTTGACATCAAGATAATTATGCATCATTATATGGGCTGAGAAGTGGCAACTGAAGTTTAACATTGAAAATTGCAAAGTACTGCATATGGGTAGAAGTAACTCCAGAGAAACGTACCAATTGTGTGGTATTACACTTAAGGTGGCAGAAAATGAAAAAGACCTGGGAGTAATTGTGCAGTCAGATATGAAGTTTTCTGAGAAATGCAGACAGGCTGCCAGGGCAGGTCATGGCGTGTTGTCAATGATATACAGGAATTTTGCTAGCAGGGAAAAGGAGGTGATTGTCCCTCTGTATAAGGCAATGGTCAGGCCACGCCTTGAGTACTGCGTGCAGGTCTGGAGGCCTCATTTTAGGAAGGATGTAAATTTGCTTGAGCATGTACAGAGAAGGGCAACAAGATTGGTGAGGAGAATGAAGGGATCTTCTTACCAGGAGAGGCTTAAGTTCTGCAAATTGCAGCAGCTGGAGACTAGGCACCTGCGAGGTGATCTGATTGAGGTGTATAAGGCCTTGAATGGGTTGAGCACGCTGAATTCTGATGGGATTCTTCCACTTGTTCAGATTACGAACCTAAGCGGGCATAAATTGAAATTGAGGAAGGACAGATGTAGAATAGATGTGCGGAAGTTTGCCTTTAGCCAACGGGTGGTTAATTGCTGGAACAAACTTCCATCTGTCGTTGTGGAAATTGATAGGTTAAATAAATTTAAGTAGTAACTGGACAAACATTTAGAGGGGATTGTTTTGTAATTTTTTTTTTTTTTTTGGCTGATGCTGCATAAATTCACACACTTTCTTTCTTGCATCACATGCCACCACTACTACTATTATTATATAATAATGCTAGACTGTGTGGAGCTCATCTTTATGATTGGTGTTTTACAAGCACTGAAAGGGAAAAACTTATCAAATTTGCTTGGCCAAATACTGAGTTTCTCCTTCAACTGATTGTGAGGCATTCAGTCCATGTTTTTCAGCCATGCTCAAGGCTTTTGCTTTTAATGTTTACCTTCAAAGCCCAAGTACTTAAGTTATTGAGAAGGAAGATGAATTTACCAAGCAGAAAAACCCTGAAGCATTTAATGTTGAACATTGCTAATAAGCCAGGATTCTGCCCTGTTTTGCTGAATTGTTTAAGGAAACAAATAACAGCTATGCAGAAAAAAGACAAACTGCGCTTGCAATGAATAAACAAAGTGCATTATCTAATTGTGAAAATGATGATGCTGCTGTTCTTCTTGGCTTCTTAAACCATACTGATACTTTGCTTGAATTGGTACACCAGGATGCTAGTGAACCAGTAAGTCTCACTGACAAAGTGAAAGAGTCAGAATCAACCAGGTACAGTCAGGATATGGATATTTTTGATTTGATGAAAATGTACTGGCATATGTCTCAGGTTACCTAGCCAGAAATATTTTAAAGAGCAACAATTGTGAAACTTACTATTAGGCCCAAAAGATCTTGATATTGAAAAAATGTTGTATTTTAAAGATTTTAATGTGAGGAGTATGGATTGAAATGGCCATCAAAGGAATTGTTGAATACAATGATATGTGTAACAAATATCTTTTTTTTTCTGAAGTTGATTTGGTATTTCATAAGGAAAATTTTGTAAAAAAAACATGTTTGTGATAAAACATGTTTTATTGACCTTGAGTGGATTGGGAACTGCAAGCACAAAGATAATATGCAAAAAGTGGTGATTCAATCTTTCTTGAAAATTATGTTAAAACAAAAAGTGAAAAATGTGAACTTGGCTTACTGGTCTAGTCCAGCATCAAAATCCCTTAAAAAAAAAAAAAAAATTGAAATATGTTAAACACATGTAACTGGGAAATGTTAAACATGTGCTGTGAAAGCTAGAGGGAAAAATTGTGTCATGATTTTTTTATTAGAGATCAGTTGTATCAAAGCAATATTAACTGACTTATTCTGAACTACATAAACATGACAAATCCACAAATAAGATGCAATTTCATTTCAATTGGATGGAATTCTATTGTCTGGTGAACTCCAAACCACTGAGGTGTCTTCTTCTGGTTTTCAGAGACATTCCAAAGTAATCTTCAGAGTGTCTCTGAAAGCTGGACCTGAAGGTTATTGTAAATATGAAAAATATCTGTTCCTTTTTTATTAAAAAAAAAAAATAGTTCAGAATTGGCATCATAGTTTAAAAAAAAGTTCTGATATTGTTGAAGATGACAGCTGCCACTTGTTTTAGTCTAGTGAACTGTCCACAAGAAAGTCTTAAGCATGTTTCAGAATCTTTATCTGTATCAGTATCTTTCTTACAACTCCAGTATGAAAATTATCTGAATTTTGATGCTGGAGTTGTAAGAAAGATACTGATTTTAGTATTTGCAAAGGAAGCAAAGCTTATCTCTCAGTAACAGCATATCATAGCATCTTAACGGTTTATGAAATCAAGGATTGTATTGAAGACTGTAACACAGTGCTTTATTCTTATTAATTTATTTGTCTATGTTGCTTGCTTGTACTGGGCATATAAGTCTTACTTTTAATTTTATGACAAATCAATATGCTTTGTCTGAATCAATATGAACTGGCCTGTAATATATATATATATTACAGGACAGTTCATGTGATGATATTACCATTTCTATTTACAGAAGACAACATATAATTCAAATCTTTCATACGTAATGAGAAACTTTATAAATTAAAGGAATTTGAATAATAAAGTGTGAAGTTTGTCATTTTTTTTGTTGTAAAGCTAACTCAAATAAATAGTCATCTAAATGAAAGAATGCTAAATTTTGTTAAAGAAAATAACTAACAGCAATAAAACAGTCAAAATTTAGTGACATAATTTTATTCCAAATTTTTCACTGATTCCAGATTCTTTGTATTTTTGTGTACTATACCAAAAAAAAAAAAAAATTATTAGTAACTATGGTTAGCAGCTATATGATGCAGTGTTCATTTCACAGGATGCCATAATAAAAGTAATAAATAAATAAAGGAAAAGAATTAAATAAAAAAATCGGAAAACATACGTAAATTACTATGTATATATACTTGAGAAAAGAATTTAAATTATAAAAGGGGGAGGAAGAAAAAGGTAGTGGGGTGAAAACAGGTTTGAACTGAGGAGGAAGAAAATACCCGCTGTTAGCGTTACCACGCAGCTATCATACCCGATATTTTTACTTATGTTATATTTTGTTATTCTTCCGTCTTTTACACTGCCTTTTTTTTTTTTGTATTGAAACAATAATTAATTGTGAATATTTCATACTAGGGCTTGCATAAAACCGAGAAATTTCAAAACCGAGTTTAACCGAAGTTTACTCTTAAAACCGGTTTTAAAACCGATTTTCTCAGATTTAGGGAAAATAATTAAAAGCTTATAACACAGGTATTTATTTTATCTTGGGTAGACTGTACAAATCGTAATCAAATATTTTAAACAAAATCTATCACCTCTTATAGTAAAAAAAATAAAAAATTAAAATTAAAATGCTCCAAAAAAGTAACCAGCTTGAGATTATACAAAATTACAAATTGTATTCAAATCCTTTGAATAAAAACTATCTTCTCGTATAGTAAACAAAAAAATAATAAGCCCTACAATAATAATAATAAATAAATAAAAATAATGTGAAAAAAACAGCTTGGGGAAATTACTATTTATTGCTCAGCTTTTTGCTGAAATGATCCTTTAAAAAACACAGTATATTAAGCATTTTTCCTGATAGACTTGACCTTATTTTTATGTTAAAGAGACCAGTGATCGAAAACACTCTGTCAGATTGGACACTTGTTGGTTTAATGGTCAGCAGTGCTCTATAAACTTTCTCCAGATTTTCATTTCTACTGCTAGTTGCCTCCAAAATTTTAAATTCTTTGCTGATTTCCAATTCACTCGGATATTTTAGGCTCTTCAGTTAATTTCTTTATTACACTATCATACTCTCGCATGAGTGTATCTCCAACATCGGAACTAGACGAGTCTTTGTTTTCTTCTAAAAGAACAGTTCGTTTATTTTCAGTTTCTTCTTTCAACGCTAAGACTCCTTCGGAATGTTTTGCAAATAATCTCTGATAAATCTCTTCAGCATGCTTTTTCAAAACTTGCTTACTTGGAAAATCAAAAGTTTTTGAACCTGAATCTTCTTTCCTAAACTTTTTGGGGTTGTGTAGATAGCTCAGCAAAGCCACAGTTTGGCAGTTTCGTCTTGCATTGTAACGCTGCAAAGGGCTTTGATGAAACTTTAAAGCAAATGAGTTTTCTGCTGTATCAAGCTTAGCAGAAATTCTATTGAAGACTCGGCTTTAAGTAAGTCTATCTTCTGAGGTTGTAGCCTTCAGAATCATTTCAACTGGTCGCTAAGTTTCACATAGCAATTCAAGTGTTTTCCAGTCATCGTCAGACACAGCTTCAGTTGACAGTACTGCATATAGAGCATTTGGAATGCAATTTTTCAATTTCAAAAATTTCTCAATCATATAGAATGTGCTATCCCATCTAGCCTTGCAATATAATATAAGTTTATATTCTTTAAAATTTGCTTTAACAAAATTTTGTAATGTCATTTTTGGTAGGCGATTTTCGAAAAAGCTTGCAATTTTTTCTGACTTTGTTAATAGTTTGTGCAGTATTGGCCATTGGATTGAAGAAATAAATGAGCTCATCGGTAAAGTCGGTTTGATAAAGCATGCCTTGCTGTCTTTCTTCAACATCACTACTTTCTTCATTATTTTCATTTTCTTCGGGAGACTCAGAGACTGTGGAACCATAATTGATTGCTTTTTCATAAAGTACATCTTTTTTTTTTTTATGAAAACCCCAAACACGAAAGGTATCAAAACCTATAGTACTTAGTACCGTGCATGGGTTGAAGGAGAAGTATGGGGGGGGGGACGCCGGAAACTTTACTCTAGAGACTAAACATGGGTTTCACCACTTCAAGCCTCCAATAAGCAAAGTGGTGGTATTTCACCGATTGATGAAAGTCATCTACCACATCTATAACTGACAGATGTATACAATGGGCTATACATTGTTGATGATTAGGCGTAATTTGCTTGCCAAACTTAATCATCATTGCTGCTTCATCGGTGGTGCAGGCAACAATATCGTCATCCAAGTTCAAACCAAATTCCTTCAAGTGTCCATTCACAATTTGCTCAGTTCTTCTGCTATCAAGTGAACCATTAATCTCAATAAGACCTAACGACCAATGATTGTCTTTTGAATGCACATTTATATTCATATACAGTTTATTTTGTATAGACGTATATTCGTCAATGAATACCGTGCACCCAAAACCAATGAATTTTTGAAATGCTGAATGAGTTCTTCTTTCTTAGTTTTATAATAATTCAGAACCATATTTTTAATTCCATTCACTGAGGCTGGTGGTAATTTATCGTATTTATTTCTCTGAAGGTGAAGGCTTGATTGTATAAACTCACTCTTGGCAATTGAATTAACAGAAAATCCATCTAAAGCAGCTAATTTTGAAATATCTTCTTCCATAGATTTTTTTAACGATAAAGTTTTCCAATGTTCTTACCATTTTTACGGGAGGTTCACTGTTATCTTGTTTAATGTCAATCTGATGCATTTTCTTTAAATGCAACATCAAAGATGATTTAGATCCTTCAGACGACTTCATTATCTTCTGACATTTCGAACATTGTGCTTCATCTTTGCTTTTTCGAGCAAAATAATTCCATACATTTGATTTCATCTTAGACATCTTAAGAGTAATAAATATTAATTAGTAGGAATTTATATCACCGCAATTTTAAATAAAAATATTGAAGATAACAAAGGCACAATACTATGCGTCACTCCCGCAAGCACTGAATGAAGAGTCTAAACGAGGCAAGTTTCAAAATTTTCAAAAGAAATTTTTTATTTATTTACTTGCAATTTTTTTCCCCAATTAAATCTATTGTATTTTCAAGATTACATAAAAGCTAAATTTGGTGACGCTGCTTTTTGGAGAACATTTGATCGCAAATTTAATAGGAATAAAGAAGCAAAAAACTTTCTACGATTGAAATTTGATGCAGTATTCAGCGAATCTGTTTCTAGTGGGTAACCATCAATAAGGCGCGTTCCACAACTCACTCAGTCGTAAATGAGTACACCTGCATCGTGCCATGATACAGGTGGGAAGATAAAAGGTACCCCTCCTAGATTTGGACCATTGCCCATGAAATTCGTACCTAAACATAAAATAAAATAAAAACATGTTTAAAACAAAGCAGTTGAACGATCCAGACAAACGAACAAACGAAAGAAAATGTGCGTAACAAAAAACTATATTCGAGGGCTAACTAAAAAAATATTCGAATCCGGTTATAGAAGCTCGGTTTCGGTTTTAACAACTCAATATGAAAACCGGATTTAACCGGTTTATAAAACCGGTTTGCAAGCCCTATTTCATACTAATAATCGGTGAATTGATATATTGTCCATCGCAATTAGAAAGCTGTAGAAAATTCTCCGCGCATTCATTGCAATGTTCCAGCCTGTTTCTTAGGTCCTAAATTGGTGGCGCCACTTTCTATGCATTTTAATGTGTAACCGGAATTAACATTATCGTCTATGGGAGTTGACACTGTATCTTGCTACTCTGTGACCTTATCTATGCTACGTAGGTCGACTACTCCGCACTCTCGTACTTCACGTGGTCAATGGGTCGCATTCAGTTTTCATACCGGTGGTCATAATTCAATGATCACTCAGTATATATACACTGAAAATTGCCATCTACAGAAATTCAGTTCTAATGTCAAGTATTTTCTTTCACTCTGCCTTCATCCCACGTTCGGTACCAAGTAGTAGTAGTGGCATGTGATGCAAGAAAGCAAGTGTATGAGCTTATGCAGCATCAGCCAAAAAAAAAAAAAAAAAAAAAAAATCACACCATTCCCTCCAAATGCCTGTCCAGTTCCTCCTTAAATTTATTCAACCTATCAACTTCCACAACGACAGATGGAAGTTTGTTCCAGCAATTAACCACCCGCTGGCTAAAGGCAAATTTCCGAACATCTATTCTACATCTGTCTTTTCTTAATTTGAATTTATGCCCCTTAGGTTCGTAATCTGAACAAGTGGAAGGATCCCATCAGAATTCAGCGTGCTCAACCCATTCAAGTACATTAGGTTCTAATACCTTTTGTGTTTCATAAAAAAAATCCTTCCATTTCCCCATTTGATTCCATCAATTTTTGAGATTAAATGTATTGAAGTGTAAATTAGACTAGTTAAATTTTAGGGAAAAAAGCCTCAAGCTATGTAAAATTCTAACTGACATTGTTGCATTTGCGTCGTGTACTACGTAGTGGAATTTTAAGACAAATCGAAGTTTGTACATTAGGCATCATTATTATAACATCTCATATTGTGAAATCCTTCAGTACAAGTTGCCTTCCTTTTATACAAGGGGGTTAAAAAAAAAAAAAAAGATTTGTATTCACCCAGAAGTAGTTGTGATATAAAGTTGACATTTTTTGTAGATAAATGGGCCTGTTGTACTAGATTCCATAGTAGATAAATAGACAAATTCTGTATGATCCAGTAAAGTTTAAATAAATGATAAATGACGTAGCTTTCAGGGTTAAATGGACCCCTTCTTGAGCAAAATTCTAACGCGGTAAAGACGTTAGAGACAAATTTAACAGATACTTTATCGCGTTAGAATTTTGCTGAAGAAGGGATCCGTTTAACCCTGAAAGCTACATGTCATTTATCGTTTTAAAACTTTACTGGATCATACAGAATTCGTCTATTTATGATTTTTTTTTTTTTTTTTTTTGTTTGATACCTTGAAATCTCTATAGCGATTATACACATTTTTGTTTGGATCTGATAATTCTTTTTTTTTTTTTTTTTTTTTTTTTGTTTGCAGCTCTGAATGACTGATCTGTATTCCACTTTATCTATCACAATAGATAAAGTGGAATGTACGTATGTATGTATATACATACTTCGGTGGCCCCTAGAGTAAGGCCAAATCCATCTAGTATCACTTTCTAGTGTTATTTGAACTACACAGATAGTCACTATAAGGTATGTTCGTGTCAGACGGCACCTGGGATTTCTCCCATCTCCGCGTGTGTTTGCTGTATCGAGGACAGTGCACTGTCAAGCTCCGTAGCCAGGTGGGAAGGAGCAGCAGTGCGTAGCACACGCTTCTTGATTAGACCGGGGTTCGAGCCCGTCACCACCAAATACGGAGGATGCGGAAAGGTCAGAGAATGACCACCGCATATTCCGGAGCAATATGGCCTTAGTTGCTAATGCTCCTAAAAACCAAATAACTAACTAAACTAAGCACTGGCAAGCCAGAGATTTGAAAGTTTGTGGGCCATGTCTGTGATGTGTTGTGCCCATTGTTTGTCTGGTTTATTGGCCGCCAGGCCCTTAGTGGTGGCGAAGGGGTGGGAGAGAGACATTTACTTCATTCATAATCTGCATTCTCACTCCACTTGCATTTTTTTTTATTACTTTTTTCTTATTTTATAATTTTTTCCCCCAAGTTTTATATATATGGTAACCAGAAGAAACAGAACATGACAAAACAGAAAATGAAAAAATGGAACATGACAAAACAGAACGGCGTAAAATAAAAACATTTATTTTTGTCGTATCTCGATATGTCGTATCTATTTATTTATGAAATATCTATATAAAACAAAATACATGTATATAGATATTTCATAAATAAATAAATAGATACACAACACTGCCATGATTCTAATCCACAAAAAGCACAGGCAAACATTTTAAAAGCTAGGACGAAGCAAGACATGAAGGCAGTTGGTGCAACTCCGAGGAATGTTATGGGAAATATTTTATCAGAAGTGAATAGGGATGTTTTGGAACACTTACCAAAGCAATCCTCACTCACGCGAAGTCTTTTTAAACATAAAGAAACTACTTATATTCCCAATCCAGTTACAACTGATTTTCCTATCCCACAGAAGTATGCTCACCTCATTTTGCATGATACGGGAGCTGATGACCCAGAAAGAATATTGGCAATCGGGAATGATGATCTGCTCTCAGAATTAGACAAGGATGTCATTTATGGAGACGGAACATTTGATAAAGCACCTAGCATGTTTCAGCTGTATACATGGCATTCTAAGATTGGCAATTCGTATCCTCCATGTATTTATTTTCTTTTGCAAAAAAAAGAATATGGATACATACAACAGAATGTTTACCATATTGCAACAATTGGTGCCCAATATATCATACCCCAAAAGATTCTGCTGGACTTTGAAAAAACATGTATGTCTGCTGCTCAAGTTGCTTTTCCACAAGCAGAAGTAAAAGGGTACTACTTTTACCTTTGCCAGAGTGTTATTAGGAAGATCAACAGTGTTGGCTTAAAGGAAGTGTACGAGCCTGATATTGACATGAAGTTGAAACTGAAGTCCCTACCTGCTCTCTCCTTTGTGCCAATACAAGATGTAAGAACTGTCTTTGACCAACTAGTTGCCACATTTCCGGATGAGGATAACTACAATGAAGTTCTCACATATTTCTTCTCAATCTACATCGAGGGAGTTGCAGGAAGATCACCTCTCTTTCCAATTAGAATATGGAATCATTTTGAGGCTGCTGCTGAGAGATGTCCTAAGACTACAAATTGTTGTGAAGGTTTTCACAACGCCTTAAACTCATTGTTTCATTGTAGTCACCCAAGCATTTGGAACCTATTTGATGGATTAAGACGAGATATAGCTTGCCAGCGATTATTATTAGCCAATGCCCATACAGGTCGCCCAAAAGTCAGAAAAAAGAGGGATGATACCCTTAGTAATCAAGTGGCAATAGTTGTGCAGAAATATCAAAATCAAGAAGATAAATTTAGGTTTTTATGCCGAATGGCCAACCTGCAGTGATTGAATTTTTTTTTTTTTATATATATTTCTTTTATATTTTGTTTTATATAGATATTTCATAAATAAATAGATACGACATATCGAGATACGGCAAAAATAAATGTTTTATTTTTCCCCTGTTCTGTTTTGTCAGTCCTCTTTTGTCACAGTTCTGTTTCTTCACTGTTTTGTTTTGTTACTGTTCTGTTTTTTCATGTTCTGTTCTTTCATGGAACCTACATATATATATATATATATATATATTTTTTTTTTTTTTTTTTTTCACTCGCACTTATTCATCTTTTTCTCATACACCAGGGGAGGGATGCAATGATGTGTAATGTAAATTTGAATACTAATTAAAACTAGGGTTAGTGTGTACTTAACTGTAGCATTTATGGTTTGTGTTATTTTTCTCATACACTTACACTTTCATTCATTCTTCTAGCTCTCATTTCATTTATTTGACTCTTGCTTAGTCACCAGGGAGCAGTCAACACATGGACAACTGGTACCTGTCCCTAAGAACACCGAATCGGTCCCTGGTCCGCTCATCTGTCCGTGCTATCTGCACCAAAGTCCCGCACCTATCGGTACAAGTGCTAGACAGGTGGGTGCCAGCAATCCTGCTCCCAGGTTGCCCACGCCTAAGAGCCAGCCAAAAAAAAATAATAATAATAATAATAAAATAAAATAGAAAAAATCATAAATAAAAACAATAATAAAAAATATATAATAAAATAAAAATAAAAAACCTCCATCCCCTAATACACCGACCCGACCACCTAATCCAGCGTCAGCAAAAAAAGGATAAAGTGGAATACAAATCAGTTCCTCTTTCTGCAAGGTAAAATACCCAAAAGTCACCCAGCGACATTTCATTAACGAAGAAATGGTCGCTGTTTATGGAGAAGACAGAGAGAGAGGATCTTTATTGCAACTAGATGAATATAATATAGATAATGCTGCAACTATCCTGTCACGACCAAAGGCCAGGGACTCACTACAGAATTAAATAATTAATTATGAACATACGATATAAAAGTAAAAAAATAAAAATGTAATATGCCATGATGATTCCTCACATGATACAAGTATTAACTGTATTTACAACGTTACATCACGTAAGGTTATGTTTACAATATATAGCATACGTGAATGCCATTCATATCTTCTATGAGTATATGCATCGATGTCCTCTTGTTTACAGTAGTATCGGCGTGGTGAGACACGTAAAGTGTGTTTAGGGTCAAACGGCACCAGGGGTTTCCCCCATCTCTGCATGGTATACATTGTCTTGTGATACAGAACACTGTGAAAGCCAGAGATTTAAAAGTATATGGGTATTGTTTACTTGTAGTGTTGTGTACCATTGTTCCTCTGGCCATTTAGCCGCCACACCCCTACTGAGGCCCGACATTGCCCGCACTTTGCCCCGTGGTGGCAGACCAGGTACACGAGTAGTTTAGTCACTCTGGCAGGTCCTGCCACCTAATTTCCTGAGATTTCAAAGGCTAGGACCTAAAAAGAAAAACACGTAGCAAACGAATTTCGAATTTTATTATAGCACAGGAGAGCTTGGCAGGTAGTGTGGAGAGGAGCATGAGCTTGCTCTTATTGAATTTGGGATTTTCGCTCAGGTTACAACATTATTGCACCTTGGTATAAACAATTCTAATGTGAAAGAACTTCATTGCATGATCAAGAAATCCCAGGACCAACAACTACTGTAACAGAAGAAAGTGTTGCAAAAACTCAGGCATTAATCTTGAAAGATTGCTATATTAGCGTAAAAGAGCCAGCTGCTTTTGTCTAGTGATTGAAAAAGTGTAATAGATGGTTTGTTTCAATCTTTAATCACAAATTCTTCTGGGTGAATACAAATCTTTTTTGAACCCATCGTACTTCGAATAAGTAACACTTCCCCATTAGAGAAGTCTGTTTTTACCCATTCTCAATTGAGTACTGTCAACCACCGATGAGAGGCTAGGTAGTATGGAAATGGCCCCTTCTGGGAGGTAGTACTCAACTGAGAAAAAGTAAGGGCAGACCCTCCGTAATGGGAAATTGTTACTTATTCGATAGGCAGTTCCGTAGCCAGGTGGGAAGGAGCAGCAGTGCATAGCACACGCTTCTTGATTAAACCGGGGTTCGAGCCCGTCACCACCAAATATGGAGGATGCGGAAAGGTCAGGGAATGACCACCGCATATCCCGGAGCAATATGGCCTTAGTTGCTAATGCTCCAAACAACCAACAAACAAACAAACAAACTTATTCGATGTATAAGAGGAAGGCCTTGTGAATGGTTTCACAATACGAGATGTTATAATATTGATGTAATGTACTGTCCTAAAATTCAATCATGTAGTAATTGGCAACAAAACATTATGGAAATCCTATTGTCTCGAAACTTGATACTACGACTTGTTGGACAAGACAACTTTTGTAATCGAAACACGCTAATATCCGTAAAATCGGAAAAATTCTAACTCATTGTGATTTGCTGTTGTGTAGGGTCTGTGACCACATTATAAATTAATTTTTTAAAAGGCAATTTATTTATATTTAATTATATTAAAAAAATTCATCCTGAGACCTTAGATTGCCTTTTAAAAAAATTAATGTAAAATGAGGTCACAAATCCTATACAACAGCAAATCACAACGAGTTAGCATTTGTGCGATTTTACGGATATTACCGGGTCTCGATTACACAAGTTGCAAATTTGCATCAATAATGATGCAAATGGACAAGACATGATGGGGTATATTCATTTATAAAATTATGTATAACCATAGCTAAATTTTGCCAAATCTGTTTATATGCAGTTGTCCTAGAAGGGGGGGGGGGGCACGTTAAATTTTTGAAATATTATAAAGGTGAGCAAGATATACAAGTTTTGAACCTTCTGATCTAGGATGTCCCCCATCCTATTGCTCCCGAGCACCGTTAACGAAAAATTATTTTATCGACAATCGTTTACTGCTTCTTTGACTACGTAACAAAGTTCCATCTATGTTTCCGCTTTCCCCCGCCGTCTTACATGAGAGGAGAAAAAAAAAAAAAAAAACTATTATATTAGGATGACCCGGTAATTTCTTACATATACCCGTATTTGTGTGTGTAAATTGCGTGTGTTCTGCGGTCGATTTGCCTGTTTTTGCTGGACGGAAAAAAAAAAATAACATTTTCTGGGGGGAAACCTTGCTATCTACGCCTGAGACCGGCTAACTCAACCACGGAGTGAAAAAAAAAAAAAAATCATTAAAGTTCCTCGCGTCATCTACGGGATTCGAACCCGGGCCTTTTCCACCCGGTGTGGGGAGGACGGTGACGATACCACTGTGCTATCGCGCAGACACATGAAAAATAAAAAGAATTTTCGGGACTGTCAAAAAATCAGCTATTTACTGCTTGACGAAGTAACAAATTTCGATCTTTGTTTCGCCTTTTCGCCACCGTCTTACATGACAAATAGAAAGAATTTGGGGGACAGTTACAGAATCAGGTAATTTTCAAGGTAGACTGTAATAGTACTGTAATTCTTCCTTGGCCTCCTTTCATCATTGAGACATATAATACTAATTCATGATGTTTTAGATTCGTGCACGCATTACATAGTACTTGGCTAGGATTAAACAAAATGTTATTAAAACAATGCGTATTGCAGTGAAAAAGCCGTGTGAGAAAGGCTTATATTCGAATCCTGTGAAGACGGGTCGATCTTGGGTGGAGTTTGAATGCCCACCGTCCTGTAAACTCGGGTTTTTCTCCAGCAGTACAGTCAACGTCCATAGAATACCCAATTTACAGACACGGTACACTGATACCTCATAGCCTTATTTGCATAAATGAAATATGCAAATATTTCAATACATAAATGAAAGCAACACTCCTATGGAAAGGGTGCAGTGCACGCGGAGCGGATCTCAGATACAAAGCCCCCCCCCCCCCCATGATCCTGGCAGTGACGACTGGGAATCCCAAATATTAATTTTTGCACTTCCCTTGATGATGTTGTTTTTTTGTGGGTTTATGGCGCAAGAGCTGCTTCGGCTATATTGCGCCCACTTTCCCTTCCTGAACTGTATTATGAGCCTTATACCAAACTGTTGAGAGAGTTAGGGTTTATTATTTTCCTAGCTGCATTCCGCCAAAAATTCATTGTTCTGTTATTTTTAAGCCCTCCACGCTGCACATTAACATCTTCATCCGACTTCCTCCTTACTCTTGGTATAAACAGGCTCTCTGTCGTCTCACACTTCAAAGCTTCTTGTGCCCCATCCGTTTTAAAGCGATCTATGGTAAACTATTTCGTTGCAAGAAACGCCGCTCTACGGCCGCTGATATAAATGAAAGCAATACTCCTATGGGGGAGGGTGCAGGATCCAAGCAGGTGGCGCACCTAGTGGTAGCCAGTCAATGTCCCACAGTCCTCTTCCGCTCAAATAAGGTAAAACTGGGTAAAACATCGTGTAAAACCAGGTTTACACGAGGTGTGAACCATGGTTTTAGAAACTGTTGTGAACGCGACTTCAACAAAATTCCCAAACTGTTTCGTGCTATATTTAATCCTGTTTGATGAACTAGTCTTGAAGCTTCTCGCTAGGAGTGAGTGTATTCTGAATGTTCAATTGCATTGAATGCTCTTAAAACAAAGTCTTAATTTCAAAATGAGCGACGATCTGATATTTCCATTATTTACATGTGTATAAAGTTCTATAGAATACTCAGCATGAAAAATATCGAATCTGTACAGGGAATTGAGACATCATTAAATATTGAATATTTCAGACCAAAACAAGTTGCAATGAAATTTAAAAATTGAAGGAGTTTTACGTTTTGAGAAATTGTGGGTTCACTGAAGTTATGTATATGCGGCATTCTCAATATGTTTATAAAATTGTCTTGTCAAGAATGTAATCTCTTAGTTCTTAGCTTATGCGGAAACTTCACAATTTTGGCTATGATTTGATTGCAAATAGTGAATAAAAATTGGCTCGAACAGTTGTACAATATTGTAGGCTATAGGCTTTGCCATTCACGGTTCTGCCATATGGCGTCGGTGTCACTGGCCAGTCTTTTTTTTTTTTTTTTTGCGCTTTCTGGTTTGTCTATTCGATGTGAGATACGAAAAAAAAAACGTAATAAGCTGCTTCGGGAAGCAAACCCTATCTTTAGCAAGGTCAGCACCTGATACACGAGTTTCCGCGTTCTTGCCGACTGTGCCAATTACTGTGTATATTGGTTGTGTCTTGTAGGAGTAAAGACTTGATTATATGACGGCATTTTGTTATTGATGGAATCAGGAAATAGCAGCAGCAGCGAAGTTTATGGCTACTGAACGCAATCGGGGCTCGGAATGGACACCAGCGTACTGGTACGCTGTTTCAGTTCGTCACATGCATCGGTAATGTTATCTATCAGCTTGATTATTAAAACAAAGCGCCTTTTTGATCCAGCTGCTTCTGTTTTCTTCATTTGGTTAGAGGAGACTAACCCTCTAATGAAATGAGCCGAGTGGTCAAAGCCATAGTGTAGAGGCACGCGTATTTGAGTGAGTCGTAATTCAAACTTCGCAGTTGGATTCAATCCAACTGCGATGTGTGGATTATGTGCTGGATTATGTTATATCCAACGGCAATGTGTGGAATAACTCGTTTGGATTTTGACTAGTTTTGGTGTTCAACTCTGTCTTCACCTGTTTTCTGTTTATGTATACATTTAGTATTACTGGATTTTTTATTTGCATGAAGGCTATTTGCCCTGATTTTTATGCATTAATTCGAAGATTTATCTAAAATCTACGAATTAACTTCAGTGGCTTGCTATTAATTGCCTTCGTGAGAATATCCACAAAATTTTTCCTTGTACATAGAAAGAAGTACTCACAGAGTGTTTGGCCGATTGCTACTATCACATTTATGTTGTCGCTGTATGGAAAAACACCGTATCCATCTCTGCTTTATTCTGTAGCTCATTTTGTATATTCTTGAGTGTTGCGAGGTTTGTAATCGTAGACCTGCCTTCAAGAATTGCGTGTAGGTGCTGTTGGCGATGTAGTGCTTCTCCAGAGTTGAATTAATTGATTTTTCTGTGATTTTTGGCAATGCACTATTTGTTGAGATTGGTCCGAGATCTCTGGTTGATTTAGGTTTCTTTAGCTTCGGTAGCAGTCTATATATCAGGATATCAGTAATGAAACGGCTGCAGATTTCGATTAAAAGCGGTATCTTGTCGAGTCCTCTCATTTGCTTATTTGGTCATCATCATCTTCAGCCATTTTCAATCCACTGCAGGATGAAGGCCTCTCCAGCAACTTTCCAGTTCCTTCTGTTTTGAGCACTGACCATCCATTTACTACTCAAAAACTCATGAATTTCATCTATCCATCTCCGCCTTTGTCTTCCAGGTTTTCTTCTAGCTCCTCTTGGGTACCACTCTGTTATTTTGTTATTTTCTGTTATTTTTTGGTAGTTTATTGTGACTTTCATAACCAAATATTCTAGCTTATTTGGTAGTTTATTGTAACTTTCATAACTTTGTCCTTATTTATTTTTATGCAGTCTATTATATCCGCGTTCCTTTTGTTAAATGAGGTAACTCGCCATTTGTTATCTCCTAGTTTTTTCTCAGTTGACTTGTTCTACTCAGTTTTACCAGAGTGTTGTCTGTCTATACAAGCCTATATGACAGCGTCGCGTTGCCCAAGAACCAGGTATCTCATGAATTCTGTCCTTTCAGCGCACATAAATTCCCTGAATGATATAAAAAAAAAAAAAAATCACTGTCTCGTGAGTAATTTTATCCGCGTCATTTACCTCTAAATTTAAAATGTGAGCCAAGCATGGTACGAACCTGGCACGCGGATTTATATATATTTAAAATTCTTTTCTGTAAAACTGCATGTTTCTGTGGTGTGTTTGCCCTATTGACCCCTTATATTGTGAATATCTAAATTAAGCGTTTCTAATTCTTTTAATAAAAACATTAAAAAAACCTTCTCCCTTTGTATCTGTAATAGGGGGCAAATCCCAAAAGATATTCTGGTATTTTGTATCAGTAAATGACAGAAACATAATGACCATGGTTAATTGTTCGACATGGTCAACGTCCGGCGTGCGTGAAATAATATTTGTTATAATAATTTTGCTTCTTTTTACTAAACCCATTATTTTTTCTCTAATTTTGTTAGCCAATCAAGATATTATTTCATTTTGGAATTTATTACCTGAATAATGAGGTGTGCGACGATTATTGGTTTATCGGTTTTTGATTTAGGCAAATAATTTGCAAATGTTATTGCAAATAACACTATCAAATTTTTGAAAGCATTTCAACAGCCTTAAAAAAAAAAAAAAAAAAAAAAAAATATATATATATATATATATATTTTTTTTTTTTTTTTTTTTTTTTTTGTTCCCAAAATATATATTTGCATTGTGGTCACAGAAGCGATGCGCCAACAACTAACAAACAACAACTTCATAGCAGTGTTGTAGATCAGAGTATTTTATGTAATTTTCTTCTTTCTTTCATTATTTGCTAATACAAAAGACAATTGATTGAATTCGCAGAATCTTTTTGGATCGGTTAACTTCATATTCGTTTTACTAAATACTGTACTTTGCAACAGAAACAAAATACGCTGTTTAATTTAACAGAACAATTTAGCCATTTGTGTTTATAATAATTGATCGAAAAACATTTTTCTGTATTGGTCTCTTGCAGTAGCGTATCCAGGTATCATCTTAGGTGAGCATGCGACCAGATCCAGGGTTCGTCATAAGGGGGGGGGGCATGCTGAGCAGTTTTTTCCTTTCAGAACGCCCCCTGCATTCTTTTTCTTTAATTTCAAATTTTTGGTTAAGGGGGCATATGCCCTCTCTACCCACCCCTGAATACACCCCTGGTCTCTTGGAAAATTAAAATTTTTGTACTGGACCCTTTGCAATAATTATTTCAATAGTTCTATTCGTGACCATAGGTTAGTACGAACCTATGGTCACGTACCCGGATCAGTGATATCAAACGAAATAGGTTCGAATTCAATTTTGTCGTCTTCCATATCAATTGATTTTTGAATTGTATCTTCGATATTACCATTTATAGCTTGAGTTTTTGTTGTATTATCTTCAGGTTTATCATCTATGTATAATTATTATTATTATTTATTTATTAGGGTTATCCGGAATGTTATTTCATCTCTCAGTGTGTATTGTGTCTGTAAATTGCATGTGTTCTCTGATCGATTTGCCTGCTTTGCTGGACGAAAAATCCCTGGTTATGGGGAGAAAACCTTGCTATCTACCCCTGAGACCGACTAACTCAGCCACGGAATGAAAAAAGCCCATAAAAGTTCCTTGCTTCATCGACGGGATTCGAACTCGGGCCTTTTCCACCGGTGTTGGGAGGACGGTGACAATACCCCTGTGCTACACGCATGGACGGTTTATCATCCATTGCATCTTGTTGTCCATTTTCGACATCAATAAATTTATTAATTGCATCTTTATTTTCTTGATCTCTGTTACATCTTGATTGTTTTCCAGCATTCTCCTCGGCTTGGAGTTGGTCTACTTTATTTTAGCTGCTACATTTAAAATATTTGTTTACTGAACTAAATAACTTATTTCCTTCATCTTTCTTTTCTAGAACAACAGGCAAAATTTTATGATTTTGTTTTCTTGTGGGTTTTTCCCTTTTACTCTCAGACATCTATTAAAGTTAATTAATCTTAATATTTACCTTTAGCTAATGAAGCCTCGTTAACATTATTCATTATGTTCAAAAGATATTTTATTTAAATATTTTAGTAACTATTAATAAAATAGTTATTTCACTTGTGACAAAACTATAAAAGAGTTTTAAGATGGAATAGTGGAAGCGACCGCATTCATGTGTCAAAAAAAAATGGACAGTATCCAGTGGTACTTATTTTCGTGTAGCGAGGAGTAGTGGCAATATTAGTCAAGTATAACTGGGACTTTTTCTATAGTGGGGAACAGCATTTTAATGTGTGCATTCAGGCACTTCAAAGGCTACACGCCTTGAATGCATGACGCTTGGAAGTATTGGCAAAATAGTAGTGGTGGTGGTGGTTTGGGTAGGGATGACTCAAGATTTCACACTCTCAAGTATGTAATCTTGAGTCTCACTCTCAAGTGCGTTTCTAGGGTTTTCTAAAGGAACCCAAAACAGTATTCTGGGTTTCCGGAGAATCATAAGCTTTAACCATCATGTAGCACAAAAACAAACATTACTTTAATCATAGTGCGCGGGGAGGGGGGATTATAGCTCTTTTATCTTCTACCTGGGACCACACCTATACTCTATTTATGTGCATCATTAACAGCACACATAATTATAATTTTTTTTTTATTCTTATCCATTAAAAGAATGGTTCTAATTATTAAATTTAAAAATTTCGATTTTAAAAATTCAAATATTTGTTACTAGCAATGCGTGTAATCCGGAATTCTGTGGAATGCCTAAACTTACTAGACAGTGTAAAAAAGATAACACTTCATACATTGTTTAGGCGTTTTATATAATTCCGGGTAAATTTTGGACTATATGTGAGATGAGAGTTACATGAGCCTGTTCATTCCTGGCACCTGTCTGCCGGCTCCCTCACCCCGCCTGTTTGATCCAGAAGTGTTTGAGATGGCGGAAAAATCAGATAGTCAAGTACAAGTACAATGAAAGAACGTTTTTACACTGGATTAGCTCTAAAAGAATGGAATTTAAAAAAAAAAAAAAAACAGTGTTTTTCTTACGGATGAACATTACCAGGAATTAGTGAGTGAA
This sequence comes from Mastigoproctus giganteus, assembly GCF_048544385.1. Lineage (NCBI taxonomy): Eukaryota > Metazoa > Arthropoda > Arachnida > Uropygi > Thelyphonidae > Mastigoproctus > Mastigoproctus giganteus. Next base: position 252,857,226 of record NC_143576.1, read on the forward strand.
GTATGTCATGCTAAAAGCGAAATAAAGGAGCCTCGTCATTACTGGTTGTTAAAAAAAGTATGTCGTAATAGTGGTTCAGCAGAAACAAAAGCTCATACAGCCTACAAAGGAAGTAAATAGTGCTGTTGTTTTTGTGTGTCTGAGAGTGAGTTGTTTGATCTGCTTCATGAGACACATCAGTCGATCGGGCACGGCGGGCAAGATCGTATGATTAAGGAACTGTCTAACAGGTACAAGAATATTACTCGCTTTGATATTGGACTGGTATATCCAGCTGTGCGAACCTTGCCAGCAAAAGCAGAAGGACTGTAAGGAAGTAGTTGTGGTTATGCCAGTAATTTCTTCTGAATTTAATTCTCGTTGTGAAGTCGATCTAATTCACTTCGACCCACCCCGACGGTGAGTACAAATTTATAATGGTTTACCAGGATCATCTAACAAAATTTGTAGTGCTTAAAGCTCTGTCAAAAAAGAAAAAAAAAAGCTGAAGAAGTAGCGTACATCACCAGTAACACCTACACTACTTGTATAATGCGCTACCTGAGCAACAGCTCATCCGCGCTTAAAATCTTTAATTTTATCTTTAATCGATCCTTAGCCGTGCCCCCTACTTGACAAGTCGAGTTTTGGGGACGCGTTATCGTCCCTTCCCCCTTTTGTGTGTCTGAGAGTGAGTTGTTTGATCTGGTTCACTTGCTTTAATGGCAAACGTAAAAGCATTTAACTCCAAACGATTGTGATTCTTGTTAGCCAACATAACTAAAAATACAAAATAAGAGGTAGCGTACAATCTGAGACATTTTTACGCAATATGGCCTTAGTTGCTAATGCTCCTAAAAACCAAATAACAAACAACAAACAAACATTTTTACGCTTATTGGTGCACATTCGATCCGATAATGGCAGGGCGTTCGCCAACAATGTTGTTTCCAGCCTTAAGGATTACTGGCTCCAACTGTGCATGGGAAACCTCGCCATGGCCATAAGATATAGAAAACATGCTCGATACATGGTTGAAGGATGAAAAAAAAAAAAAAAAAACTTCCCATTGGAGTTAAAGCATACGGATTTGTACAGTTAATGAAAAATAGAACCTAACATGCCGGTATCAAGAGATCACCGTATGAGGCTCTATTCGGCTGCAAAGTTAAGGTTGGGTTGACATCAAATCTTTCTCAGGGAGTCACACAAACCAATGAAGACGAAGAAGGCTTGGAAAATATTATTAATTCAATTGAAGTAAACAAGAATGAAGAACAAGAGATATAACAAAAACGATACCATTTCACCAGTTTACTACGAACAACCACAGCATTTCAACTCAAGTGTCAGAATCCCTTGACGATTCTTTATCACTTCCTTCCCCTATAATGGAAACATCTTCACTTATCTGTTATGTGTGTTCTAAAGCTACGGGTGGGGCTCACCAGTGCCCAGTCTGTGTGAACATTCATGTCATCTGTGGCAACTCTACTGGAGGCGATGACGAGGAAGAAGGATATGGGGCAGCCATTTTTTGTCCTCTTTGCACTAAGAACAAAAATGCTTCTAACGGTCGACAATATATGCACAGGATAACCTAGAACAACAGGCGGTGAAGAGACTGTCTGACAACAAGTTTCCGTCAGTTGAATAAAGAATCACGGCTCGAGTTCCTGTACCTGAGATAGATTAAAGGTCGAGGAGATGTTCACAATATTTTGGCCGTCTTAATGGAGTGAAGGTTTCTCTAAGTTGGGGACATCACAAGGAGTCTTAAATCAATTATACATAAGATCACAGTTTTCATTATGCTGAAAAAACTTAATTTCATTGGAAGACATCTCTGCTGACAAGGAAGTCTCACTAAAGTCATGCCGACCGGGCTAGCCGGCTGGGTAAAGTGCCTGCCTGGAAACCCAAAGGTCGCGGGTTCGATTCCCGCCTCGGGCTTGGATCAAAGTACTGCGAAAATCTTGGAAGGTGCATTATGGCCACAAAAGCGTATGCGCCAACAACTACCAAAAAAAAAAAAAAAAAAAAACTAAAGTCATGTGCAACTCAGTAATCTACCGATACTGGCTAAGGATTTTTGAAGTGCATATGCAAAACCAAGTGCCAAACAGTGAAATGTTTTTGTATAAGAAAATAAAGATACTATGTAAGTGTCATTTTAGCGCTGCTTGCTGTAATAAATAATACCCGAAAGGCACTTATCAAGAATAATTTTTAATATTTTTCTTGTTTTTGTCGGATCCACAATTTTTTTTAAATCAAAACATCAATACATTGTTTTAAATGATTTTATTTATTTGTTAATAAATGTCATTTAATGAAGTAAATTTGTTTTATTAATACCTCTACCTAAAATATTCTCGGCAATAGTATATGTAATGTATATTATATATTAGTATATAATATACATACACGGCAATAGTATATGTAATAGTATATTTACTCTATGCTGCTGAAATTTGGGCGTCAGCGGCACCATCAATAAAGAAACCACTCTTTGCCACAGAATTCTGGCTCCTAAAGTGGGCCAACAGGAAGCACAACCTTCCAGCTCTGATTCACACCACGCAGCTTGCCAACTCTCTCGGGATTCCACGGCTTCCCACCTTAGTCGAAGACCAACGCCTCCTAGCAACAGTCAAGATGATAACAGGCATAATCGCAACACCTTCATTCTGGGATACCTGTGGCTGGAGGATCCCCCCTGCTGCCCTTAGGGCCAATCCTGAGCTCTACTCGCATTCAGCGCGACTCCATCTCTCGGACAGGTTCCTTCCTCAGCAGATGTTCAAGCAAACCCAGGCACTTGACGCCGACCTGAACAAATTCGCTATTGACCGGACTTACAGGAAAAAAATTATGTCTAGTAGGACTAATCTGCATTGACATGTGTACCTTGCATCTGTTCCTGTCTGATTGAGCTGGTGCTCTTATCTCGATGTTAAGTCAGCTCAATCAGACCTAACTCTCGTAAGGAGTTCTCTCCTTTGTATAAAATATGTTTTCTTTTGTAAAATTACCTGTTTTTGTAAATTAATTGTTCTATTTTCCCGGAAGTTTCGGGAAGTTGTACAAATGTAAACCCCTGGCTTTTTGGCCGTGAAGGGCATTAAAGATTATCTCTCTCTCTCTCTCTCTCTCTCTCTAATGGCTAGATATTATATACATTTCCTAGGCAAAGTATGAAATGCAAGAGTAAAATTTATTTATTTCATACTTGCCTAAACCACCTAGGAACTGTGTACAATGCCTGAATTACACACGTTGCTGGTAACATATTCATATATAGCGTAAGATGAATTTTAACTTTTTGAGCTCAGTCCGTATTTAAAATGACAACAGACTTAAATTCGCCTGTTCGTACTAAATTACACATAAAATACGAATGCCATTTCAAAACTTGTTTTATAGAATTCTACTTTTGTTTTAAAACTTGCAATGTCCAATGCCAATATCGTGCTCTCTTTTCTCTGAATGTCCCAATGGTCAGGGCAGTGAAGTTTTCACCTGTCCCAGAGAATTCGTGGTTTCCGCGAATTACGACGTGTGTTTTTGCTTTTTTCTTTCCCTCTTTCTTTCTTTCTTTCTTCTTCTCTCTCAAGGTTCCAAGAATTTAACTGCCTTTCTAAATTTCCACGAATTTTTATAAATTTTTTTGCCTAAAATTTTGTTTGTGACGTCACAATTTTTTGTTTTGAATTTTCCGGCTGTTTTTAGGCAAGCGAATCATAGAATGGCCTAAGAGCAAAATTACTACTTTAATAACTACAGTACAATGTATTTTACTAAAGAGTTTAGGGCTGAAAACCTCAGACGACGGCGGGAGATTTACTTGACGAACAAGTTAGTGCAAATCATCATTTTAGTTTGTATTAAATCACTGAGGTAGGTGAAATGGCATCGTTTTTGTTACATCTCATACTGTGAACGCCTTCGCAAAGAGTTGCCTGTTATCGCACCACCTCTAATAAGCAATGCTTCCCCAGTAGAGAAGACTAATGTTACTTATTGTGGGTGGTGGGCGGTTGTTTTTGGTGGTATCCGCCGAAAATAGTAGTAGTAGTGGCATGTGATGCAAGAAAGCAAGTGTATGCAGCATTAGCCAAAAAAAAAAAAATAAAATAAAATAAAAAATTCACACAACCATTCCCTCTAAATGTTTGTCCAGTTCCTCCTTAAATTTATTTAACCTATTCCACAACGACAGATCGAAGTTTGTTCCAGCGATTAACCACCCGCTGGCTAAAGGCAAATTTCCGCACATCTGTCTTTCCTTAATTTGAATTTATGCCCTCTTAGGTTCGTAATCTGAACAAGTGAAAAAATCCCATCAGAATTCAGCGTGCTCAACCAATTCAAGGCCTTATACACCTCAATCAGATCACCGCGCAGGTGCCTAGTCTCCAGCCACTGCAATTTGCAGAACTTAAGCCTCTCTTGGTAAGAGGATCCCTTCATTCCCCTCACCAATCTTGTTGCCCTTCTCTGTACACGCTCAAGCAAATCTACATCCTTCCTAAAATGAGGCCTCCAGACCTGTACGCAGTACTCAAGGTGTGGCCTGACCATTGCCTTATACAGAGGGACAATCACCTCCTTTTCCCTGCTAGCAAAATTCCTATATATCATTGACAAAACCCCATGACCTGCCCTGGCAGCCTGTCTGCATTGCTCAGAAAACTTCATATCTGAGTGCACAATTACTCCCAGGTCTTTTTCATTTTCTACCACCTTAAGTGTAGTACCACACAGTTGGTACGTTTCTCTGGGTTTTCTTCTACCCATATGCAGTACTTTGCATTTGTCAAGGTTAAACTTCAGTTGCCACTTCTCAGCCCATCTGCCCAAATTTTCATTAACAATCCTGCGAACTTTGTATCATCTGCAAACTTCGACACTAAGCCTGATACACCTTCATCAATATCATTGATAAATATACAAAACAACAGTGAACCCAACACCGAAATAAGTAACATTAGTTTTTCTACTGAGGAATTGTTGCTAATTCCAGGTAATGCAATAACAGGCAACTCGTGAAGGCGAACCTCTTTTCTGATCCATCCTGACAGATCATAGTTTATTTTAACCTACAAATAGAGTGAAAATTATCGTAATATATGTTAAATATTTCTGTCAAGTTTAGTTCGGGGGCCAACAATTTGCCTTAAAGAACAATTAAAATAATGTAGCAAATAAAATTGAAAGTTTTCTTTCGTTTTCTGAAAAAATGTGCAGAATAGATAAGACGAGTTTTGGAATGGTACGCCTCATATTATATATTCAATTCCGAAAACTTCTTAATACTTCATTTTTATGAAGTATTAGTATATTTTTACTGACTTTTATGTTCAAGTGAGATTTTAGCTGAATTATACGGTAGGCTGGAAACACTTAAAATTTTCGCGTTGGTTTCATAAAACTCTAGGTAAACCTAAGTTCCTACTTATCGTTTATGTGAAGATGCTGTAATTATAGATAATGTTTTCCTTCTGTAAATCAATCAAGAGAAGACAGTGTGGTAGTCTTCGATAAATTTTTCCTACTATCAGACTGGCTGACAGATTTACTATTGACTACCAAGCTCCAGTGTGTCTTCTAACGAGCGCCTGTCAGTTGTGATAAGGGCAGAGTTTCACGGTGTTCTGGCTACGGTCGCCTCACCCCGACACCCATTAGAACCCTCCTTTGTTGGTGGAACGAGTAGGTCGTTTCTAAGACTGGAGAAAATTTTAGGATCGCCTGCTGCTCCTTTCTGTCTGGTTTATATCTCTGGCCTTTGCAGACAAGGACTGACGGTTATGATTATAAGAAGCGACAGTTTTCTATGCCGTCCTTTCACCAGTTAGGAGAATCGTTCAGTAAAGTGCGATAAAATATTTCATCGTCGTATATTTGTTGACAGAAAATTGCGTTAACCATATGAAACCACAAACATGGAGATAAAAATAAATAAACCATCGCTGATCGAGTGGTCTTGAGGATTATAAAATTAAAATGAAACAGATACAAAGTCTGGAATATGTACAGTACGTCAGTTATCAAACTTATTCGCGAAGAGAAAAGAACACACAAAGTAGACATTATGTCACAAACTGGAGTGGTCATGGAAAGAGGACAAGTGGTTTTATAAAATATTTCTAAGAAAATGAATTTTTTATTAGAACTTTGAAAATATAATAATTCTTGGTTAAAGAATTAGAAACAGGAACGGCTTTTTATGTACTACTACCGAACAACCTAAAACCGACTGGAACTTGGTCATGAAATCACAATCTGTGATTTTGTCACAGCTACGGGCATACCACAGTTGAAATGTGTGAAACAGAAACAACATAGTGATATTTGTGAAACATGAAAATTCCACAGGTATTATCAGTTTTAAAATTTTTAATGCTGAATCATTAAAAATCGCAGAGGCAGATTTATAAATTTGTAAATACACAAGCTCTTTGAACCCTATGCAAGGATTAATTTCTTTGAGGGAAGATTGTTGCCGGCAATAAAGGCTCCGCCAAAAGATGGATTCCTGAGCTGTAATTTAAATTTTTACTTTCTTATATCAGTGTTCTGATGCAGAAAGAAAATAGTGGTTCGTTTAATTATAACTTAAATTAATTAAATAGATATGTATATATATAATATTTATAACTAATTGTACAAATTTTAAAAATTAAAAACGAGAATGATTGTTTTTCTTGACATAGCCGAGTGCACTGTGTCCGAGTGGTTACTGCGCGAGTGCAATAGCACACGCTCTTTTTTAGTGGACCGGGATTCAAGCCCGTGACTGCTAAATACGGTTAACATTTGTATTGTTTGATTTATTGTAAACTCCACTGACTTGGTGGTCTTGCCGGAGTATAAATAAAAACATTACTAAAAAAGTTACATTATCATCTAAATAATGTAATAGGTTACATTATCATCTAATATTTGTTTTCAGTCATAAATTATAAGAAATTGGATGATAGATAATTCTGATTAAACCCTTTTTTTTTTTTTTTTTTGTAGTGGTATCAGTTGCAACTGTTTTAAAATTCCAAAATGTATTTTCTTCTGTGTTAAATGAACATGCAAAATATATTAAAAACTGTTTACAGTTGCCTACAATTTATTATTCTTTATTGAAGAGGGATACATAAGACTGCACAAAGGCATCTTATAGGCATGAGTCTTTCTTGTGCTTTTCTTAGAAATTTCAAATTAGAAGAAACCAAAAGAGATAAAAATTGAAACAGATTATAGTCATCCTCCATCCCTTCTCCTAGTGTTTACTCTGCACCCCCTCCCTCCCTCCCCTTCTCCTTTCCCCAATAAAAATTGCCTTGTTTGCAGTCATCATCCATATTTGCTATGCCCAATGGGGGTACAGGTCACTGTGGTACTAAAAAGGTAAAGTGCAGCCATTATCAACCCACTGCAGGATGGAAGCCTCCTCAACAATTCATGCTGAGGGAAATGGACCATAATCTGCCACGCTGGTCCAGTGCGGTTTGGCAGATCGACCGTATTCAGCAGTCAGGGGCTTGAACCCCGGTCTACTCAAAGAGCGTATGCTACTGCACTCCCACTCCTGACCACTCGGCTACGGAGGCCTTATCAGCCTCTAATTGACTATTCTCTAACATACTTGGTGATTCCCTTCTACTTCTGTCTGGGAGTGCACTCAGGGTAACCAGGGAATTTCTTCTTTTTTTTTGCTGGTGCAGCATAAGCCTCAGGCTTCCTTGCACCGTATGGCTAATAATAATAATATTATTATTATTATCCTGTTCCATGTTTGATTTGTCACCATAAGAGTTAGCCCTCCTTCATATAATGCACAAGTCACCAATTAGTTTTCTTTGCAATCCATAAGTTAAAAAACAATGGAGCTCATCATGGCATTGGTTAGACCTGAGCAACCTGCCCATATAGATGGATTAAGCAGTAACTTATGGTGCTAAATTCAATGAAAAAAGCAAAGGTAAAATGAAGTATAAAATAAAAATACAAATAAAATGATGATGTTATTTCTATTCCGATTGCTTACTGAGGAATTATGAAACAATTAAGTTCACCACATTTTTGAGAATTTATTAATATGTCAAATATTATATTTAATGAAAAAATAAACATTTTAGCAAAATATTTTATTACATACACACACACACATATATATAAAATTTTATTGTGTAGAAAGTGTGAAGAAGAATTGTTTTAAACCTATTGAATCTACAGTATACACCAGAAGTGAACTCGACTAAATGGATAAGGAACGTAGCAATATATGATATGAAAAAGAAAGAGACAGGAAATTAAAAATAAAAATAAGAAGTGAATAGGCGACCAAAATAAGCTTACATTGCAGTGTTTTCACAATTTCAGTGTCTTTATCAGAGGTCATCCACAGAAATTATGAGAAAGACGGCAATGTTCTTGCTTCTGTTTCCGACATGTTCTGTATGCTGTGGTACACGTGTGCTGTACCCACGTGTTGAGAACGAAATTTAAAAAATTTTTGCGGTAAGAATAAGGTCTAATAAATTGTGCCAATAAATGTAATTATATTAGGTAGGGCATACAGATCATGGATGACCTTAAAGAAGCACGTAAAAAGAATTGAAAAACTAAAGTAATGAATAGGCAGGAAGAAAGGAACTTACTGACCAAATGACCAAGATGGCGGCGTGCAGGTATGCTACTGGCTCCTAGCATTCTTAAAAAAAATATATGGTATGGTGTCTGTATAAATTGAAATGAAATGTGTGGTGAAGAAGAATGCTGCTAAATACATAGTGCCCAAACTGCCCAGGATAGTTGAAAGATATAATAGCATACAAAGTAGCAGTGAAAAGTAGCTAAACTTTATTGAGGCGAAAAATAGATTGGGTAAAGGAATAAGGTAGTGTCCCGCATATTGCGTTCGGTAAATTAATGGCTCACAGGACATAAGAAGTAGAGGCAAGTAAAGCAGAAAGATGACTGAAGTAGAGATAAGTAGTTGGGCTCGGGTAGTTCAGGGTTGCAAACCCTTTCGTATAGTTAGGACCCGGAACGATGGTCTGGGAGTGAGTGCACTCCCAGACCATCGTTCAGGGTCCTAACTATAGGATGTGATAAATACATGATGCACTCACTCCCAGACCATCGTTCAGGGTCCTAACTATAGGTTTGCAACCCCGAACTACCCCAGCCCAACTACTTATCTTTACTTCATTCATCTTTCTGCTTTACTTGCCCCTACTTCTTATGTCCTGTGAGCCATTAGTTTACCTAACGCAATATGCGGGGCACTGCCTTCTTACTTTACTCAATCTATTTTTCGCCTTAACAAAGTTTAGCTGCTTTTCACTGCTACTTTGTATGCTATTATATCTCAGCGTTCTTCTTCACCACACATTTCATTTCATTTCAATTTATACAGACACCATACCATATTTTTTTTTTTTTTTTTTTTTTTTTAGGAATGCTAGGAGCCACTAGCGTACCTACACATAAATATACCGGCATGCCACCATCAGTTTTACAAGGTAACGGTAAGTCCCTTTCTTCCTGCCTATTCATCACTTTAGTTTTTTCAATTCTTTTTACTTGCTTCTGTAAGGTCATCCATGATCTGTATGCCCTAACTAATATAATTACATTTATTGGCACAATTTATTAAACCTTATTCTTACTGCAAAAAATTTTAAAAATTAAAAAATTTTAAAGTTTTGTTCTCAACATGTGGCTACAGCACACATGTACCATAGCATACAGAACATGTTGGAAACAGAAGCAAGAACATTGCCATCTTTCTCATAATTTCTGTGGATGACCTCTGACGAAGACACTGAAATTGTGAAAAACATTGCAATGTAAGCTTATTTTGGTCACATTTTTAATTTCCTGTCTCTTTCTTTTTCATATCATATACTGCTACATTCCTTACCCATTTAGTCGAATTCACTTCTGGTGTATACCGTAGATTCAATATGTGTAAAACAAATCTTCTTCTTCACACTTTCTACATACAATAAAATTTTTTATATATATACATATTCTGGTTGTTGGGTATGTTTTGCAATTCAGTGTCTCTGATCCATAATCAATGTTATCTTCCTTTTCATACTGTTACATTCCACCCTCCATGATTACTTAGCTTCTTAATACAATTATTCTTTTATTATATATATATAAGTGCCTATTGTCTTCACCATGGCCTTCTCTCTCTCTCCAGCTGTCTGCCCACATGTAATAACTCTGTTCCCAGTGGATGGAATTTCATGAAATTTATATTTGGGTCTTTAGAAAGATTTGCCAGGCCATTTCAAATTTTGTTAAAATGGACTGATTGGAGGAATGAATGGGAAATATGGTGGATGTGCAGAAAGGAAATGTTCTTGGCTTGCACATAGAGGTTGCTTTTAAGAAGCTCATTATTTTGTTATAAGTTTGCTAATTAGAAGAAGAACAATAACTTTATTGAATACATAAAGCACATCATCATGCTTTATGTATGTAATAGAACACCCTTCACAGCTACAAGCCAGGAGTTTTATTACTATTTGCTTATTATATTAATCACAGTAGAAACATGAAACATGTTTTGTTTCCAACTGAAATATTTCAGTTGGAAATAAAGTGCAGTGTGAAATCGTAGTAGCAACCTATTACAATCTGAAGCACATTAGGTGTTTGTTTAATTTATCACATCACAGAGTATGAAATATGTATTGCATTTCATGTGTTGTGATTACAATGTATTATAAAATATTGAGGATTTTTTTGGCTGCGAGGTATGTGCAGTGAAGTGAAAACATTTCTTTCATATATTATTAACTCGTAACCAGCTGCACAAAAAATTGAAATCCCTTTCTGCTCATGGGAATTTGAAAAATCAGCAAAAAATATAGTAATTTAAAATTGTTCACTATTTTGACGCCACCTTTATTTTAAATCTATTCTGAAAAATCCATTTTTATATTAATTAATTACTAATTAATTGGCAGCAAGGTAATTAGTTATTTACTTACTCAGACTCAGATATAAGTGATGCTGAATTTGAATATGGGGAGTACAATGTATATGGGAAGGTACACAGGACAGGAGGGGTGGAGGGGTTATGCCCTTAGTTAAGAAGCATATTAAATCTGAGGCAGAGCATCCAGTTGACATGGGTGACCAGTGCAGTGCTGAGTCAGTTTGGTGTGATATAAGCACTGGGGAAAACAAAATTGAGAGTAGGAGTGTGTTATAGATTTAATGGCTGTGATGAGTGTACCAACAGCTATACAGAGAAATAGTGGGCCAGTAAATCAGAAGGCCGACCGGGCTAGCTGGGTAGGTAAAGTGCCTGCCTAGCAACCCAATGGTCGTGGGTTCGAATCCCGCCTTGGGCTTGGATCAAAGTACTACAAAAAACCTTGGGAGGTGCATTATGGCCACAGAAGCTGATGCGCCAACAACCACCAAAAAAAAAAAAAAAAAAAAAGTAAATCAGAATGTCTTATAATGGAGGATTTTAACTTTCCAGATGTTGACTGGAATTTTTGGGTTGGTCACTCACACACCGGCAAGACTTTTACAGATTTTTTTGATGACTGTTTTCTACAGCAGCACATTAGGCAACAAGAGGAAGCAATACTGTTGATCTGGTTATCAGCAGTGATTCTACATGCATTAAGAATCGGAAGGTAAAATACCCACTGGGTGGCAGTGATCACAGTGTACTAATTAAAGACATCAATATTGTGAAGAGTAAAGGAAAAAGGCTTTTGCTTTCATAAGGGTGACTACAGTGGTCCTAGACAGTTTTTGAATTCTATGCAGTAGGACCAACTGATCATGTTACCAGCAACAAATTAAAAAAAATGGGAAGCATTGAGAGAAGTAATCACAGAAGCTATTATGCTTTTTATACCAATGAAGAAATACTGTTCAAGGCTTAGACCTAAATGGATGCCAGATGAACTATTGAGACAAGTGGCAGAGAAGAAAAGTGCATGGGGTGCATATAAATTTTCAGGTGATTCAGAGAAGCCTGTGGTAGATATAAACTAGTCTGTAATCAAGTCACAAAGGAAGCTAGGTGAGCTAAGGCAGATTATGAGGAGTTTCTGGCAAAGAATGCAAAGAAAAACAGCAAGGACGTCTATGCTTTTATTAACAGTAGAAGGAAGGGACTGAATCACATTGGGCCACTTCATGTCAATGGATTAACTGTTGATGACCCTGCTCAGGGTGCTGACAAATTGAATAGGTATTATGCATCTGTATTCACACATGAGGAAATCTGGCTTCCTTGGACAACATGACTTACATTAATGATAATTTTCTTAGCTATTACTGTTAAAAATAGTAGTTGCTTTATAAAGGTGTTATATAGCAAGTGTTTTGAATGTAATGACATAACTGCAGCTTCATTGATGCTTATTGGCTTGCGTGAGGTAAACAACCATAGAAATTTACCTGGGCACAGGTATTTATTTCATGATTTTATTATTTTAAATCATTTACTACACCTATTATTTTATTTTGAATTAATTTTTTCCCGTGAGTACAAATGAACAAAATTCAAGATAATCCAATGGCCTCACTTTACTAAGTTTTTAATAAATACCCACTAATCTGTGTTTACTCTCTTAACTCTCTGACTATTCTAGAGTGGTGGGGGATGGAGGTTCAAATTATTGACAGTCAAAATATGAAAATGTTTAGATGTCTCATTCTTTCATCCTTACCTCCATGCAGTAAGCTGTTCATTTGATTATAGCAGTGTTTATTGTCAGCTGATAAGGAAGATGTTTTCACATCTCAAGATGTATGTCAAGATTTTGGATTGCCTTGTCCAATGGTGTGTGTATGTCTTAAATTTTGCTTTAAAATTAGAAAAATCTTGAGTGAAACATTTGATGTTAAAGTTGCATATAGGGACTCTGCTATTGGCTATACACAGGTTTCCAACTGGCACCATTGTTTCAAAAAGGATTGGAAGTCTGTTGAAAGTGATCCATGTTCTGAATGATCCTCAACTTTGCAAATTATAAAATTGTCTCAGGTGGGAACTTTGATACAAAATGACATAATTAACTATTTAACATGCAATTAATGACAAGACATTTTTGAAACTTATAATAACCGGAGATGAAATATGGGTATGAAGCAGTGGTATAGAATAGGTTTATGGGTATGATCCCACTGGGAGACTTCTCCTTCCCCAGAATTGAAATGCATATCAAGTTCACAGCAAAATGAAGGCCACGTTGTTAGCATTTCATGACCATGGCTTTGTTGTCCACCAAAAATACATTACACAGGCACAATTCACCAGATATGACTATTTTTTTGTTTTTTTTTGACTGAAAAAAAAAAAAAGAAAAAAAAAAAGAAACCCACAATCCTCAAAGAGTGTCTCCTTGATGACATACAAACAATAAAAAAACAATGGTTTAGTTTTCAGCAGTTTTGAAATTGACTTTACAGAGTTTTTCCAAGAGTGGGAAAATTACTGGGCTAAGTTCGTTGCTGAAGAAGGACACTGTTTCAAAGTGGATTAAGTTGCCCACCTTAAACATTCTTATTATATTGTAGAAGTATTTTTGAAGAGAGCTTGTAGTGTCAGCTGATTGCATTGTTGTAATGGAAAATGTACCTATTATTAATAATTTAATAATACTAATAAATTATAATCATTTAATAAATGTAGCAACTGCTACATTTGAAAAAGTATCTGTAAAATTGTTTTTAAAAATATATTGTAACACTTCAAATGGAGTAACATTGTCTTTAATATAAATTTGAAGTACTCTTAAGTTCTTCAAATAATGCTAACCCATCAATATCAGACTCGTTATGATCGGTGTCACCTAATTTATTACGTAAATCTTTGTAAAGATTTAAGAAATCTTATTACCATTTTTTTAATTCAGAAATATTATAAAATATTTTAAATATTTCTACATGTTCTTTCATATTTGTAAACCATTCAGTAAATGAGAAAATTGTTGTGTCCATAATTTGAAAGAAAAAAATAATTTTGAAATTTTGTTGCGGATCCTGAATAGCTTCCTCTCTACTTTCATAATCGAAATGACATCTTTTCTATCTTTTCCTTACAGTGCTTACTTCTGGAAATGAAGCGGCAATGCCAGTAATAGTAGCCATATCATTAATTTTTTTGAATGCTTCCTCTTTTCTATTTACTTGAAAATATTCCATGATTTCCCATTGGTAGGGGTGTAAGGCAAGGATGTGTCACGGCCCTGTACTATTTGATTTATACGCAGAAGCACTGATGAAAGAGTTCAAAGAAGAGCAGAAAGGAGGTGTAAAAGTAGAAAGGAGGAAGATAAAAACAATAATATTTGCAGATGGCTAGATAGATTGCTAATAATGAAGAATTACAGAGCTCCTTAGACATTTTGAACAGCACAATTTTTTATTTATTTCGTATGATGTGATCAATACACGAAGGAACTAGTTTTTTCTTGCTTCCTTCGTGTATCGTGGCCGGGATATCCAACCAACCGGTTGGTTCGGCACCATCGTGATATCCAGCCCGAGGCGGGAATCGAACCCGCGACCTTTGGGTTGCCAGGCAGGCACTTTACCTACCCGGCTAGCCCGGTCGGCAACAGCACAATAAAGGAGTAAAATATGAAGATTAACAGCAATAAAACCAAGGTAATGTTAATTTCAAAGTGGCCGGAAAGAAGAATCAATACAACATTAGATGGAATAATATTGGAACAGGTCGACAGATACTTGAAGCATAATGACAGAAATTGGGAAAAGCCTGGAAGAAATAGAAACAAGAATTGCAATGGGAAAGAAGCATTTAGTAATAGAAAAGAACTATTGAGAATAAATTTCAAGGGGAATTAAGAAAGCAAAGTTTATAAGGCTGTGGGAGGAGTTAGCAAAATGAAAGAAGCCAGAATTTTCACTGTTATAGATAATTCCAGAACTTGGGGTTATAAATTCAAATTACAGTAGAAGAAGTTTAGATTAGATTAGATTGTAGACAGTTTTCTTTTAGCCAGCAAGTCGTTGATTGCTGGAACAACTTGCTTTTACAGGTATTGAGGCCGATAGTTCGAATAAATTCAAAGGTCCACTGGATAGTTTCCTATGTGAGGAGGGAAACAAATAATTCGTATTTTCTTATCTACTTTTTTTTTTTTCCTGCCAGTGCAGCAAAAGCATGTGGCTTTCTTGCACTATATAGCTATTATTTTTAATAAGTTCATGGTAAATAACATAAATTAAGATGTTTGCAGTTAGTGAGGATTATATCCCGTTTCAGGATAATGTAATATGAATTACACTATCATCTAAATATCCCATATTCATCTTTCTGTTTTGATTAATAATCATATAATATTCTCTGCCATTAAATTTAAAGAGAAAATGAAATTTTTTAATATTTGTTTGCTTTTAAGAATGACAAGTATATTAAATTAAACTTTATTTTTTAATGTTTCTTAAATAGAAGATGAAGAAGAAGAGTGGAATCCATGGGGAGAAGAATTTGAACACGAACAGCAGCATCAACAGAATCCATTAGTACGAAAAACCCATGATAGGTGGTGGAACAATCGTAGTTTAGACTATGGTAAACAGTTTCATCGACCTAAGGCTGAAGACTCAACGAAAGTGGACAGTCAAACATATAGTCTCAGTGTGGAAATATGGGGTAAAGCAGCAATTGGTGAGTATTTCATAAAATAAATTTTCAGTTTATACTATGAGGGAAGTTTGAAAAGTTAGTGGCTTGAGCATGCGAGCCTATTAGTCTAATATTAAAAATTTCTGTACTTAACGTATAACACTTCAAATAGTAGTAATCCACCAAGTTTCATGCAGTTTCATTAATATCTTTTTTTAATTACAGTTCCTGAAGTCAGCAAAGTTCTGTGAATGAGGAACGATGAACAAAATTGTTCACCATGCAGTTTTCCAATAATTGGGAAAAATGAGACTAACACCAAAGGCAATTCATGAGGATATGGTTAAGCACTGGGGAAGGATGCCCTTCCTAATCCATGATTAAGAAGTGGGCAGCAGAATTTAAACAAGGAAGGGAGAGCCTGGAAGATGGCCCACAATGTGGGAGACCTACAATGTACATCACTCCAGAAGTTACTGACAGAGTGCATGAACTGGAGATGAGTAATTAATGAGCGATAGTTCTGTATATTGTTGTGTCTTAGGCATCTCATCTGAATTTGTACTCATAATAACAGAGGTTCTCACTATGAAAAAGTCATCAACATAATGGTTAAGTTGTTTAAAGTACATTAAAAATGCACAAGAGTTGTCAAGTCAAGTGAACAGTCGCATCATTTTCAAGCAGATCTGGCAAGATCACTGGGATCTTGTCTTAGCAAATCCATGGGGTCACTTTCCTATAACTGCATTCTTGTCTAATTGTCCTGCATTACTTGTTTAACCAGTGATTCCATTATTTTCCCCGTAACAGAAGTTAAATTAATTCTGTAACTTAAATTAATCTGTAATTACTCATGAAATTACTTGTGTCACCCTTTGATCCCCTTTGTGAATTGGGGATACATTCGCACTTCTCCTGTGTGTGGGGATCTTCCATGAATCCAAGGATGCTCTCATAATTATTGCTAAGGTTTTGCTTACTTCCTTTGCTGCTTCCCTTAATAAAATTGGATAGATCCCATCCACCCCAGGTGCCTTCCTTATGTTTAACTTCAACAATTTTTTTTTTCCACTTTCCTCTGAGTTATTACAAAATCATTTAGCTCCCTGTTAGAGTTATAAATTTGTGGCCTCCACTTCCCTAGAGAATTCCTCATGTATGAATGTAGATGCAAAATACTCATTCAGTTTGTCAGCTACGTGAACAGGATCATCAACAATTGAACCATTGATATCAAGTGGACCAATCTAATTCATCCCCTCCCATCTAGGGTTTACATAAGTAAAGTCTTTGCATTCTTTGCCAAAGATTTCTTGTAATCTGCCTTCGCTTGCCTAACCTCCTTTGTGACTTGATTACAGACTAGAGAGAGAGATATAATCTTTAATGCCCTTCACGGCCAAAAAGCCAGGGGTTTACATTTTTACAGCCTCCCAAAACTTCCGGGAAAATCGAACAATTAATTTACAAACACAGGTAATTTTACAAATGAAAACATATTTTGATACAAAGGAGAGAACTCCTTACGAGAGTTAAGTTTGATTGAGCTGGCTTAACATCAAGGCGCAATATGGCCAAAGTTGCTTTTGCGCCAAAAAAAAACCCCTACAACAGCTTAACATCGAGATAAGAGCACCAGCTCAATCAGACAGGAACAGTTGCAAGGTACATATGTCATTGCTGATTAGTCCTACTAGTCATAATTTTTTTTCGGTAAGTCCGGTCAACAGTGAATTTGTTCAGGTCGGCGTCAAGTGCCTGGGTTTGCTTGAACATCTGCTGAGGGAGGAACCTGTCTGAGAGATGGAGTCATGCTGAATGCGAGTAGAGCTCGGGATTGGCCCTAAGGGCAGCAGGGGGGATCCTCCAGCCACAGGTATCCCAGAATGAAGGTGTTGCGATTATGCCTGTTATCATTTGCGATCATGTTGCGATTATGCCTGTATATCTACCATAGGCTTCTGTGTCACCTGATAATTTAAATGCATCCTATTCATTTTTCTTCTCTTTGACGAGTCATTAACTGGCGCCTCCGTAGCCAGATGGGAAGCAGCAGCAGTGCGTAGCACACGCTTCTTGATTAGACCGGGGTTCGAGCCCATCATCACCAAATACGGAGGATGCGGAAAGGTCAGGGAATGACCACCGCACCGGAGCAATATGGCTTCAATTGCTAATGCTCCTAAAAACCAAATAACAACAACGAGTCATTAGTTCATCTGACATCCACTTAGGCCTAAACCTAACAGTATTTCTTAGTTGGTATGAAAAGCCTAGTAGCTTCCAGGATTGATTCCTTGAATGCTTCCCGTCTAGAATTTGCTGTTGGTAATATCATAAGTTAATTTCATTGCGTAGAATTTAAAAACTGCCTGAGACCACTTTAGTCACCTTTACGAAAGCAAAAATCCTTCCCTTTATCCTTGATGGTAGTTACATCTTTTAGTAAATCCTACATGGATACACTGTGGAAGTTCATAATCTAATAAGTTTGATAATTCAGAATTATGCATTATGGTGCAATTATCTTTCAGTCCGTGCCAATAGTTCTAAAGAAATTGGTACATTAAAATTTAAATTGTACTTGGACATTAATTCTAACAGCATTAATGAAGTTGGATGTTCGCTGAAGTTATTTGCACTAGGCAGCAGTTTCCTGCTGTTGCTTTAACAGATCCTTCTACCTATGCAATAGGGTATTTCATTGAGAAATACCTATTTCACAGGGGGGGGGGGGTCACAATAACATTGAAGATTTCAGTTGTATTTAGTATTGCTATATCAATCTCTCTTAACATCAGTCTGTTTTGGACAGCATATCCAAAATACTAGTCTGGTTCAGGCTGAAGCACTGTTATAATAAGCTAAATGCACTCCACATAAGTCCTGCAGCAATACATTGATTGTTTCATTAAAACCAAACAGCAGTAAGACATTCTTCAAAACTGTGTGGAATGTGATTAGTCCTAGAATAATTCTAATAACAGAGTACTATTCCTGGAAATGAACTTCAGCAACAAAACACATACTTGGATTTCATTGATATAAAGTATACCAGTGATATAGTGCATGAGATAGTTAGCTCAAATATGCCAGTAGTCAGGACTGTTTCCTGACTACTGGCACATACTTACATTTCTCGAGGCCTGAGGTGCTAAGCTCTTGCAGGGCCCCCTTTTAAAGATACCAGAGTCCAAAAAAAAACAATTATTTTTACTGATCTGTTTAAACACAAATGTTGCAATACTGTGAATTATAAAGAACAGTACTGAACTAAACTGTGTGTTGCAACAGAGTTTAGTTTCAACTCAGAGAAACTATAGGTGGTCCAATTAAAATAGTTTCCGTAGGACGAATAAAATTTCCATATAACAAATGGATTTAGAGAGACGTGGGTACACGCTATTCGCACCTATGGCATTTCGGCAATAGAGCTGCTGCTGTAGAATGCACGAATTAAGAACTAAAGGTACATTTCACAATTTAGTGGTGTCCATAACACATTTACAACCAACTCCTATGTACTGTACTGAGAAGTCTCTCTGATCAACTGCTTTCTTGTTGAAGAAGGGAGCTGACGCTCCCGAAAGCTTCAGGTTTTTAACGCTTTTAATGTTTTATATTTTAGCAAATTTTATTGTAAATGATCTTTTATTACAGTTTTTAGCATTCCGCAATAGTTTATTGTAAATATTTTTGTGTAAAGATTGTAATCATATTAAATTTTAAATTTTATTCAGTGGTCGGTGTATGAATTTATATATTTTTTAGACATGCTTTCTTGTGTTCGTAGCCAGGGGAAAAGATTAAGGCATATTCCTGATGTGCATAATATGCTGCGGTCAACCTGTGTTCTACTGTTACACCCTATTAGAGAATTCGGAGAGAGTGATTTTTTTTTATTCTGGAAATTAATCTGTTCTTTCACAGAAATGAGTCATCCACACTTTCGGTAAATTTCACCTGTCTCTGTTTACATGGTAGGTACAAGTATTTAGATCGTTAAAAAAAGAAATTGCTTTAAAACTTTGAGATTACAGAGGCCAGGATCTGTAATCTCTAAGCGAGGCTCCCCTCTGTGGTGAGGCCCGAGGCTAGCATCTCATGCAGCTGTTCATAAGTATGATCCTGCCAGTAGTATGCTGCTTGAAGACTGTTTACTTTGAAATTATTACTGTGAACACTGCATCTGCAATCAACAAAAAATGTTCCTGCATAAGAAAGCAACTTTCATGCCATGAATCTCATCCATGGCATGAAGGTTGATCAAGATATTTACTTCCAGCTAGTTAAACATTGAATCACTGAAAGCAGCTGAGTGAGTAAATTATCAGACAAAATGAGGATTATTTATTCCTGCAGAAAACATAATTTAGAAGTTGCACAAGTACATGTAATAATCACAGTGCAAATATTGATCTGGGATTCATAACCTATTCAGCTACAGTAAATTGCATTGCAGCATATTGATTCTAACAAAAGATAGGTGGAACTGCGCCATGGAAACATTTAAATGCATTTAAAAGAAGTTGATAAAAACTTTTTCTTTGTTAAAACTAGTTAAATTTCTAAGAAGTAAATAACTAAAGACAAAGAAACATACTCAAAGTTAAACATAAGAATAAACACAAGAGAAATATTCAGTCAAAATGCATATTTCAACTGAAATCAGAAACCTGGCTGCTAGTCCTAATGAGTGAAATACACAAATGAATAGTGTGGCTCAAATGATAAATAAAGAAAATTAAAGTAAAAGAGAAAGAGAGAAAGACCTTCAGATGATGAGGTAGGACAAAGTCCTGCTCAAGAAAAGAGGGAAGGAATGAATGGAGCTAGATCTAAGATGTTTAATTGCAATTGTTTTAGCTTTCAAGTGTGGTGTAAGTGAGTGTCATCACAGGTCAGCTTGTGGTGGACCATTATGCTGAAAATACTGAGGTTGGTAGATTTAAAGAGCATCAGGCATCCTAGTCAAGGCGCCTCCGTAGCCAGGTGGGAAGGAGCAGCAGTGCGTAGCACACGCTTCTTGATTAGACCGGGGTTCGAGCCCGTCACCACCAAATATGGAGGATGCGGAAAGGTCAGGGAATGACCACCGCATATCCCGGAGCAATATGGCCTTAGTTGCTAATGCTCCTAAAAACCAAATAACAAGCATCCTAGTCTAATGGTGACCTTATCAATCTTTCAGTTGATTGGGAGGATAAGTTTTAAATGAGGAAGACATATTTTCTCTTGACAAAGTATTGGTGATTGGAAAATGTGGCCTTCAGTACTTCTCAGCAGCCTCCAACATGGTGGTATAACTTAATCTCAGTTAAGGTTGTGTCTTCTGTAATAAGGGCTGTATACCATGTGGACTAGACTACCATAGGAGCTGGCACACTATGAGCAGTGTGTGAGCATATATCCTTTTTTTTTTTTTTTTTTTTGGTACTATTTTCTGTTTTATTGTTATTATGAGGGATAAATGTGAAGGAAATACAATAGGATGAAACTCTTGGGCATGTGGAATTGACCACTCTGGATGATTATGTGTATTAGATAATGATTCCATGATGATGATCCCAGATGATTCCAGATTTTATGGTTGAAATGGAAATTCTGATATTTCCAAATGTCACTGGGCTTGCAGTAGACCATGATAATGAATGATAGTGTAATAGCACTTTCATCATTCTCATGATGGAAGTGCTATTATAGTGAACGGAAACATCTAGAAAGGGGATTGTCCATCATTTTCAAGTTCAAACTTAAGAACTTAAGTTTATGAGACAATAGTATGCCAGTGTGCTTATTTCCAGTTCAAGTTCAAACTTGAATGAAATCCTAGGACTGTTGCCTGTTGAGGTGAAGGTTGAAATCTTTCAGGATATCAGTGCTGGGCTACCAAGCCACTAAATTATCATCAACAGATCTCAGCCAAAGTTTGAGTGCAAAAAGATGGTGGTATTCCCCCCCCCCCCCCCAAGGCCTTGATCTTAATCATAAAAACTCTTGAACTAGCTATTCACATTGAAAACATCCAGTTCCCATCAGATCAACTTGTTGATTTCAATATTAATGATCTGTTTACCAACATGCTGCTTATCAAATCCAAAAACTTGTTTCTGCTTTATTCATTCATTACATTCATTCATTCATTACCCTGCTCCTCTTTGGTCACGTCTATTTTCAATTTCTAGCGATGTTCTGTGTTCAAAAGAAAGGGGGAACTGAACTTTTCCGCTCTTCTCACTTTTGAAATTTTCATGTCTGCAATTGTACGTATATTTGTAATTGTCATAGTATCGAATTTTTGTGTTCTTTATCTGTTAATCAGTGAACAGTTTTCCTCCAAAATTTTAAAAATTGCAAGAAAATTTCTTGCAACTTAATTTTGGCTTCTTTTTTGTAGTATTTTCATTGCATGCTTTGTGATGTTGAAGCAAAAGGAAATATTTGTAGGGTGTTACTTAGATTTTTTTTTTTTTTTAATATTCAAATGGTAGTTTATTTGTCATGTTAGTAATAACAACTGTAAAGGTGATAATGCTAATAAATATATTTCTGTATTTATGCTACATAGATATATCTGACTATTCCCTTTTTATTTTTTACAAGGCCTATTCTTATGGGAACATATTTTCAATGGAAAATTGGAGAAAAAGATGGACGGTGTATGGAGCTATGGCTTCAAAAAAATTGATAATGTTAAATTCAAGTAAGTTTTTCTTTCTCAATGTAATTTACTCTCCAGTGGACAGCAATAAGCTGGTTATTGTTCTGGTATAATAGTGTTGAAAAACAACATCTTTTCGGTTGACTAATTTCTGCAGCACCTTTACTTTTTTGCATAACTGATGTAAATAAGTGTTCATTTGCTGAACAAATTTCAGAGTGCAAAATATTTTGTACATGATTGGTTAACCAGTTGTTGCACATATAATTTCTTTATGTTAAATGGATTCATGGGGCTAGCTGCTACACTAAAATTTAATTGCTTATCACAGGGGGGGGGGTCTCACTTTGTGATACCACAGCCCTCTAAAATGTTGAATGAATTTGTGTAAAAACCTCTCCATGAATAAAACTAAGACTTCACTTGGTTAGAGTTGGGCATGAAATAAATATACCACTACTTTTTGATAATTATCAAAATACTTAATGAGCAATAATGTGCATGCTAATCTATTTATCTATATAATTAATTTAATCTATTGATTAAATATAACATAAAACAATGATAGAACTTTTCAACTTCATAAAATAACACCATTTCATTGGAAATAAATAAAATTTAAAACCCAAGGCAAACTTTTTTTATATGTATTATTTATTAATTTTTTCCTTATTTACTGTCCAAACAACAGTATATAGATTCATAGGAAAAATATTATTTGCATATTGTTAGTAGCTATTGTTTAAAAAATATATCATAGTATTTTTTTTACATGGAAAATTTAAAAGTCTATAATGCTGTCATGAGTTGATATTTCTTAAACAAAATGACATATAGTTATCATTGGCTAATGATAATATAATAGCACCATCATTCTCATGATGGAAGTGCTATTATAGTGAATGGAAACATCAAGAAAGGGAATTGTTCATCATTTTCAAGTTCAGACTTATGGACTTGTCTTAGATTTATGAGACAATAGTATGCCAGTGTGTATATTTCCAATTCAAGTTCAAACTTGAATGAAATCCTAGGACTGCATAGTGTGCATAGTATTAGGGTCAGGCACCACCTGTGGTTTCCCACATCTGCGCCATATGTTCGCTGTGAAGGAATACAGTTCTAATGTAAATGCCAGAAAAGTGTTGTATGCTGTATATGACATATTGCATTAGGTTCTGTTGTGTGTCCTGGCATTTGGCCGCAGGGCCCCTGGTGGGACTCCACGTTGCCCGCACACACCACTAGGAGGTAGCCAGTACGCCCATTATTCTCTGGCTTGTCTCCACCAGGGTTGCCAGAGCTTCCTGGACGGAGACAAAAAAAAAAAAAAAAAAAGGTAGAGTCGGGGAAGTACAGAGTGTACGCAAGAAAGGAGGGTATAGCTAGAAATATGGAGGATGTAGGCGAAGGCATCCTCCATGTTATCGATGGAGCAATAAGCGCCATCAGTTGAAAGGGGAACCTGGGAAGGACGATAAATAAGACAGCAAGAGAGCCGTGTGCAAGTTGCCACTGAGGAATGAGGTGGCCCATACGCCAGTTGATCTTATCCAGGTTAAGATCGGTTGGCCAGTTAGGTAAGGATCAGATGTTTGGGTTGTTCCTATTTTGTGTTGGCAATAGGGTGCTCCGGCTTGTGAAGAGGGCTTGTGCAAACTTGGTAAACTCATAGTAGTAGTTTTCTTCTGTGATGAATAAGTGTTCATTTCCTTGATGGTTATCTTGTATACGAGTAAACAGGATGCTGCGGAGGTCCTCATAGTGTTGACAGGTATATACTAGATGGTTCCAGTCTTCTATTTCACCACATGCACAGTAGGGGGTTGTCAATGATTCCCATGGATGTTAATTTATGGTTTATTGATCCGTGTCCAGTAATGAGGTAGGTGGTATAAAGACCAGGAGAAAACCAATTTGGAGATTTAGGAAATACGGCATTCACATAAGGTATAAATTTCTTGGTGATTGGGCCCTTGTCGGTAGCAGTCCATCTGTCCTGCCAGGTCTGAAGTAGTAGGATGGCAATTTTTTTCTTTTCCTGCCTGATTTCATTCAGGTTATTGATGGAGTGTCCAAGGATAGTTGCTGGTATACCCCTGGATAGACAGTAGTGGAGGCCCTTTCGAATAACCTCCGGATCAAGCGGAAAGACGCCCGCAAGAACCTGAAGGGCTGGGTTGCTAACTGTGCAGCATGCCCTTGTAATAGTAAGAAGAATGATGCACTGCATGGTTCCCAGTTTACGTTTGTAAACTGGGAACCATCAAACTGTTTGTGAACTGCAAAACAATCCACGTATTTTGCAGCTCTAGCGAACGGGAAGTTTTTTAGCTATATTTAGCCACTTTATTGACTAATTGTTATATTAAATTATTTTCTATAAGTAGCTTATAGACCTAGTCAAGGTCCTTGGTTTATTCTGAATTGAGACAGTGAAATTTTGGAAGTTAATTAATACTTAAGTGTCAGTAGATTTACTGATCGTAACTTGCCGCCATTGTTATACAATACAAGTTATATCCTGTACCAGATAGCATTAGCTTAGTATAATATATAGTATTATTGATAAATCAGTAAAATTTATTAATCTTGTTAAACTTCATTGTCAATTAAATTGTACTTTTTAACTAAATACATATAACACTTAGATTTACAAACGTAACATAATTAATTAATACATAACTTGATATGGAAGTTATATAATGGAACTTGGAGATAATATTCGATACTGAAAAAAATGTATAGATATATAGTGTTATAACTGCGTTGGGATACAAGTTTAGGGTTATAATTTTGTACTGTAATTGAAATTGAATTGAAATCATGACTCGGACCAGAGCAGCAAAGCAAAAGGCTCAAACTAATGGGAGTGCTGTGGCTCAGGGGAGAACTGAGGGGGGCAGTTGCCTTCTGAATTACAGCCTTTTAAAATGGACTGCTTGCTTGATGCTTGTGGAGCAATCAGGTACGGGACATGATATTGCCAAGGGGAATGTCTTTGTGTGTGCGCGATGTAAGGAGTGTGAGGAAATCAGGTGACAACTCAGCATTGTTATGGGCCTGTATGAAAGCTTGAAGGACAGGGTGGATGTCCTTGATGGATCTAAATTGAGGGGCCCATCAATCTTTGCCCCTCAGCTGCCCACATCAACACCAAGGCTTGCACTTGGTCATCATGCAACACAGCGGCAACCCCCAAGGCAGAATGCACTGATCCCACAGGAACTAGTAGTTGTTGGTGACTCTATTGTCAGGGAAACGGGGAACATGGTATGTAAAAAGGATAGGTGGAACAGGACCAGGGTATGTTTGCCAGGGGCAAAGATTGATGATGTTGTAGAGTGAACATCATCTTTAAGGGCACAAAAGGTGATATTGTTGTACACGTTGGCACTAATGATATTAAGAGTAGTAGACCGGCAGAATTACTTAACAAGTACAGGTCACTGTTGAAAAAAATCCGTGAATTAGGGTTGAATTTGAAAGTGTCTGCAATTCTGCCCAGACACGATAGGAGGGAGTATATGATGAGAGCCTTGTCGATCAATTTGGCCCTGGAACGTTTGTGCAAGGCTCAAGGCGGAGAATTTTTTTCAGCCTGCTCTGTACTTGTTAACAGAAGAGACTGCTTCTACAGGGATGGGATACACTTAAATAAAAAGGGTGCAAGAATATTTGCTGATGCTATTGATGCTATCGGCAGTCTTAGGTGGGTCGGAAAACTGCAAGCTTGGGGGGATACAAGGAGTAATAGATTAATAGTAGCCACTTGCAGAGATGAAAGTGATTCTTGCAATGTTTCTATTGGAATGAGTAGCAGCCTGGAAAACAAGATGCAGGGTATTTCAGAGACTGCTGGGAGTCATTGCAGTACAAGTAAACACATGGGCACATGGGTTGTGTTAGGGTAGCTAAGAATAGAAACAGGTGCATGTATACATGCACATACACCAATGCTAGGAGTTTGGTAAATAAATTTGGTGAATTTGAGGTATTGTTCGAAACATCAAAGGCAGATATTGTTGGGATATCAGAGACATGGTGTCACACAGATATAAGGAATGCAGAACTGCAATTTGGGGAGTACAATGTGTACAGGAAGGATAGACGGGATAGGAAGGGAGGAGGGGTTATGCTATTAATTAAGAAACATATAAAATCCAAGGAAGTGAAGCCAGTCGACATCGCTGGGCAGTGCAGTGTCGAGTCAGTTTGGTGTGACATAAGCATTGGGAGATCAAAATTGAGAGTAGGAGTGTGTTATAGACCTAATGACTCTGATGAGTACCATAAGAAATTGTACAGGGAAATAGTGGGCCAGTAAATCAGAGTCTTATAACAGGGGATTTTAATTTCCCAGATATTGACTGGAATTTGTGGGTTAGCATTAGCATTAGTAGAGGCATATGATGCAAGAAAGCAAGCTTATGCAGCATCAGCCAAAAAAAAAAAAAAAAACTCCACTCCCATTTCATCCCTCTGTTCGTTTGAAATACCTGTCCAGCTGAGCCTTAAATTTATTTAGGCTATCAATTTCCACAAAAAGGGATGGAAATCTGTTCCACCAACCAACTACCTGCTGGCTAAAGGCAAATTTCTGCACATCTGTCCTATGTCTGTCTTTCCTCAATTTGAATTTATGCCCTCTCAGGTGATTATTATGAGCAAGAGTAAGAATCCCATCGGCATTGAGCATACTCAAACCATTCAAGACTTTATTAGCATTAGCATTAGTAGAGGCATTTGATGCAAGAAAGCAAGCTTATGCAGCATCAGCCAAAAAAAAAAAAAAAAAAAAAATTAAGTAACATAAATAAATAAAAATAACCACTTCCACTTCACCCCTCTGTTCGTTCGAAATACCTGTCCAGCTGAGCCTTAAACTTATTTAGGCTATCAACTTCCACGACAAGGGATGGAAGTCTGTTCCACCCACCAACCACCCGCTGGCTAAAGGCAAATTTCCGCACATCTATCCTACATCTGTCTTTCCTCAATTTGAATTTATGCCCTCTCAGGTGATTTTTCTGAGCTAGAGGAAGAATCCCATCAGCATTGAGCATGCTCAAACCATTCAAGGCTTTGTACACCTCTATCAGATCACCCCGCTGGTGCCTAGTTTCCAGACACTGTAATTTGCAAAACTTAAGCCTTTCTTCGTAAGAGAACCCCTTTGTCCCATTCACCAATCTAGTTGCCCTTCTCTGTACTCGTTCCAGCAGCTCTACATCCTTCCTGAAATGAGGCCTCCAGGCCTGTATACAGTACTCTAGGTGTGGCCTGACCATTGCCTTATACAAGGGAATAATCACCTCCTTATCCCTGCTAGAAAAATTCCTATATATCATTGACAATACACCATGAGCTACTCTTGCAGCTCGTCTGCACTGCTCAGAGAACTTCATATCTGCCTGCACCACCACCCCCAGGTCCCTTTCATTCTCTACCACTGTCAGTGTAGTACCACAGAGTTGATACGTTGCTCTGGGGTTGCTGTTTCCCATATGTAGTACTTTACATTTGTCAATGTTAAACTTCATTTGCCACCTCGAAGCCCATCTGCTCAACCTTTCCAAATCCTGTTGCAGCAGCATAGTGTCAGTAGTGTCCTTGACAACCCTGCCAACCTTCGTATCGTCTGCAAACTTGGACATTAAGCCTGATATACCATCATCAATATCATTTATAAATACAGAAAACAATAAAGGCCCCAATACTGAACCCTGAGGGACTCCACTAATAACATTAGTCCACGATGAGCAGTGTCCATTGATTACCACTCTCTGTCTTCTCCCCCTCAACCACCCCTTTATCCATAGCAGCAACTTGCCTCCAATGCCACACTGCTCCAATTTGTGCAGCAGTCTTCCATGTGCAACAGTATCAAAAGCCTTTCTAAGATCCAAGTATATAATATCAAAGTTATTCCCTGCATCCAGTTCTTTTGTGACTGCATCATAGTATCCAATCAAATTGGTCAGGCAAGACTTCCCCTTAACAAAACCATGCTGTGTCCTAGCTATAACTGAAGTCTTGTCTAGATGATCCTGCAGTGCTTCTTTCACCAGTGCCTCCATTAATTTTCCGGGAACAGAAGTTAAACTCACAGGTCTATAATTACTTGTGTCAGCCTTTGATCCCCCTTTGTGAATTGGGGTCACATTTGCACATCTCCAGTCAATGGGTACCTCCCCTGAGTCCAAGGAAGCTCTCATAATTATGGCTAAGGGTTTGCTTACCTCCTTTGCTGCCTCCTTTAATATAACTGGATAGATCCCATCCACCCCAGGTGCCTTTCTTGTGTTTATCTTCAACAATTTCTCCTCCACTTTGCTCTCAGTTATTACAAGATTCTCTAGCTTACTGCTAGAGTTGAATACACCTCTGGCATTCCCCTCGCTGAATAACTCCTCATGTGTGAATGTCGATGCAAAATATTCATTTAGTTTGTTAGCTACCCGAGCAGGGTCATCAACAGTTGACCCATCGATCTCAAGTGGACCAATCTGATTCATCCCCTTCCTTCTAGAGTTTACATAAGTAAAGAACTCTTTGCTGTTTTTCTTCGCATCCCTTGCCAAGGATCTCTCGTAATCTGCCTTCGCCTGCCTAACCTCCTTTGTAACTTGGTTACAGATCAACTTGTATCTATCATAGGCGTCCGTGTCACGTGTTAATTTGTATGTATCCCATGCATTTTTCTTCTCTGCCATATGCCTCATTAGTTCATCTGACAACCATTTAGGCCTAAACCTTGAACAGTATTTCTTAGTTGGTATGTAAAGCCTAGTATACACCTCTATCAGATCACCTCGCCGGTGCCTAGTCTCCAGACACTGTAATTTGCAAAACTTAAGCCTTTCTTCGTAAGAGCAACCCTTTGTTCCATTCACTAATCTTGTTGCCCTTCTCTGTACTCATTCCAGCAGCTCTACATCCTTCTTCAAATGAGGCCTCCAGACCTGTATACAGTACTCAAGTTGTGGTCTGACCATTGCCTTATACATGGGAATAATCACCTCCTTATCCCTGATAGAAAAATTCCTGTATATCATTGACATGACACCACGAGCTACTCTTGCAGCCCGTCTGCAGTGCTGAGAAAACTTCATATCTGCCTGCACAATTACACCCAGGTCCTTTTCATTCTCTACCACTGTCAGTATAGTACCACAGAGTTGATTCATTGCTCTGGGGTTACTGTTTCCCATATGTAGTACTTTACATTTGTCAACCTTAAACTTCATTTGCCACCTCTCAGCCCATCTGCTCAACCTTTCCAGATCCTGTTGCAGCAGCATAGGGTTGGTCACTCACACAGTAGCAAGGCTTTTGTGCATTTATTGGATGATTGTTTCTACATCAGCATGTTCTGGAGGCTTCTAGAGGGAGTAATACTCTTGATCTGATTATTAGTAGCGATTCTTCATGCATTAAGAATCTGCAGATAAAGGAACCACTAGGTGGCAGTGATCACAGTGTGCTGAAGTGGGATTTACTCATAGAGGTAACTACCATCAGGAGTAAAGGGAAGGGTTTTTGCTTTTGTAAAGGCGACTACAGTGGTCTGATACAGTATTTAAATTTTATAAGGTGGGACCAACTGATGATGTTACCAACAGCAAATTCAAAATGGAAAGCATTCAAAGAATTTATCTTGAAAGCTACTAGGCTTTAAATACCAACTAAGAAATATTGTTCAAGGTTTAGGCTTAAATGGATGTTAGATGAACTAATGAGACATGGCAGAGAAGAAAAATGCATGAGATGCATATAAATTAATGGGTGACATGGAAGCCTATAATAGATATAAGCTGGTCTGTAACCAAGTCACAAAGGAGATTAGGCAGGCAAAAGCAGATTATGAGAAATCTTTGGCAAAGTATGCAAAGAAAAACAGCAAAGAGTTCTTGACCTATGTAAACTCTAGAAGGAAAGGGATGAATCAGATTGGTCCACTGGATATTGATGGTTCAACTGTTGATGATCCTGCTCAGGTGGCTAACAAACTAAATGAGTATTTTGCATCTACATTCACACATGAGCAGTTATTCAGGGAGGGGAATGCCAGAGGTGAATTAAACTCTGGAAGTGTGCTTGATGATTTTGTAATAACTGAGAGGAAAGTGGTGGAGAAATAGTTGAAGATAAACATAAAAAAGGCACCCGGGGTGGATGGGATCAGTCCAGCTATATTACAGGAGGCATCAAAAGAAGTAAGCAAACTCATAGCCATAATTATGAGAGCTTCTTTGGACTTAGGGGGAGGTAACCATGGACTGGAGATGTGCAGATGTGACCCCAATTCGCAAAGGAGGATCAAAGGGCAACACAAGTAATTATAGACCTGTTAGTTTAACTTCTGTTCCAGGAAAATTAATGGAGGCACTGGTTAAAGAAGCACTGCAGGATCATCTAAACAAGACTTCACTTATAGCTCGGACACAGCATGGTTTTGTTACGGGAAAGTCTTGCCTGACCAATTTGATTGGATACTATGATGCGGTCACAAAGGAACTGGATGCAGCGAATTACTTTGATATCATATATTTGGTTCTTAGAAAGACTTTTGATACTGTTGCACATGGAAGACTGTTGAACAAATTGGAGCAGTGTGGCATTGGAGGCAAATTGCTGCTATGGATAAAGGGATGGTTGAGTGGGTGAAGACAGATAGTGGTAATCAATGGACACTGCTCATTGTGGACTAATGTTATTGGTGGAGTCCCTCGGGATTCAGTGTTGGATCCATTGTTGTTTTCTGTATTTATGAATGATATTGATGATGGTATATCAAGCTTAATGTCGAAGTTTGTAGATGATACGAAGGTTGGCAGGGTTGTTAAGGTCACTAATGACAGTATGCTGCTGCAACAGGATCTAGAAAAGTTCAGCAGATGGGCTGAGAGGTGGCAAATGTGTTTAACATTGACAAATGTAAAGTGCTACATATGGGAAGCAGTAACCCCAGAGCAACGTATAAATTCTGTGGTACTACACTGACAGTGGTAAACAGCGAAAAGGACCTGGGACCTTTTCGTTCATTTTCATAATTGTGCAGGCAGATATGAAGTTTTCTGAGCAGTGCAGACGGTCTGCAAGAGTAGCTCATCTTGTCATGATATACAGGAATTTTTCTAGCAGATATAATGAGGTGATTATCCCCTTGTATAAGGCAATGGTCAGGCCACACCTTGTGTACTGTATACAGGTCTGGAGACCTCATTGCAGTGATCAGGCCACACCTTGTGTACTGTATACAGGTCTGGAGGCCTCATTTTAAGAAGGATGTAGAGCTGTTGGAATGAGTACAGAGTAGGGCAACAAGGTTATTGAATAGAACAAAGGGTTGCTTATACGAAGAAAGGCTTAAGTTTTGCAAATTACAGTGTCTGGAAACTTGGACACATGCAAGGTGATCTGATTGAGGTGCATAAAGCCTTGAATAGTGTGAGCATGCTCAGTGCTGATGGGATTCTTCCTCTTGCTCAGAATAATCACCTGAGAGGGCATAAATTGAAATTGAGGAAAGACAGATGCAGGATAGATGTGCAGAAGTTTGCCTTTAGCCAGCGGGTAGTTGGTTGGTGGAACACACTTCCATCCCTTGTTGTGGAAGTTGATAGCCTAAATAAATTTAAGGCTGAGCTGGACAGGTATTTTGAACGAATAGAGGGGTGAAATGGGAGGTTTTTTTTTTTTTTTGGCTGATGCTGCATAAGCTTGCTTTCTTGCATCATATGCCTCTACTAATGCTAATGCATTGTGAAGATATACCAGTACAGTAACAATCACATCTCATTCACTATACTAGTTTTGTTGTTGTTGGGTGAATCCATTTTTAGGATATTCACTAAATTTATAAATTAATTTTTCTCATTGACATGGACTTGTTAATTTTTTTTTTTTTTTTTTTTTTATATGGGCAGGGTTTATCCCTGATGATATCCTCGATTAACTTTTGTAACAGTAGACCTATCATAAATGCTATATTTTTTATTCCTTTTTACTTTATTCTGTGTTCCAGATTTCGTACTGGACCTGGGGTAATTACTACAAAAGCTCCTTCTGATGTTGAGAACCTCATCCTTGTTCTCAATGGCCGTAGTGAAGATAAGGTGGCCTTTGCGAAGATGTGGTTAGAGTACTTACCTCAGTTCAAGCAACTGCAAAATGTTGCCTTACTTCTTTTGGGCAATGAACAGTGTCAAAATGACTGGATCCTTCCATATATGGCCTTTAATGGGGGCCGTGTGAACTTTACATTCCTAGTTTATGATAGTCCTTTGGTGGACAACGTCCATTTTTTTCAGTGGCCACTTGGAGTAGCAACGTAAGTCAACCTTTTTTAAACAGAAGTAGTTTTAATTCTTTTATAATTTTATTTTACAATTTGTTAATCTGAAGCACCTTTAAAATTTTCACATAATAATCTGTTAATTGTCATGTGTAAGAACATGATAATTAATAGATTACTTGTTTTCTTGTTTTCATTTACCATTAAAACATTCTATAATTTCATCATTACAATAGTCTTATATTGTAAAATAACAAGAAAAACACATATTCAACAGATAAAAGGTATAATTAGCAACTATAAAAATTTAATGCATTTGAGTAAATTTTTTCATTTTACTTTTAGACAAAATACTGATAATAAATTATAATTTTTTTCTTTTTAAAGTTTTCTAAATTATGTATATACAAATTTCATCTAAATTGAATAAAATGGTTTTATAGTGACTCAAAAAGGTTAACCACAAGTTACAGCAAAAATTTTATTAGAATCATAGTGCATTAGTATGGTGCATAGATTGAGAAACAAGATAATTGCCGACTTGTTGATAATTGCACTTTAATTTCTGTAGATTATAATTTTGAGGAAATACAATGCTACTCCGAAACTAATGCCTTAAAATTTTTTTCCCCATTATGTGTGTTGTATTCAAAATGTAATGGTATTACATAAAAATTTAAACATTACTGCCAGTATCTGCAAGTTTCAACACTGCATGCCAGGTTGCAGGGCAGTGGTGAGTTATTGAGTTCCTGAATGCAGAGAACGTTGTGCCCATTGAGATTCATTAGTTTTAAAAACATTTATAGGGATATGACAGGTGATGTGAGTAGATTTAGGCATGTCAGTGATGGTAATATTGGTTTGAAAGATATGCTAAGGTCAGCCCATCCTTGCACTGCAGCAACAACACAAAATTAAGAGAGAGCAGATAAACTGATTTGCGCCAAATGAATTAAGACCATAAAAAGAAATATAGGAAAACCACCAGATTAGTGACATCATTGGTTATAGATCTCTTACCTGATCAGTGTTAGAATTATGTATAGTACTTTCATTACATTTGCAAGCATATCTCTCCACCATGAAGCACATTCTTTACAATGACTGTTCTAAAAGAAAAGTAACACCTTTAATTTTTTCAAATCTTATTTGCTTGTCAAAACAAAAATTACACAAAAATGACTGGTGACATGGCCACTGTTTTTCCACAGTTTCCATGTGTGTTAAGACACTTTACCCTGGTGTGAAATAAGTACATATGTTCATCATGAACATATCACATCAGTGTTGGGTCCGTTGTTGTTTTCGGTGTTTATGAATGATATTGATGATGGGATATCAAGTTTAATGTCTAAGTTTGCAGATGATACAAAGGTTGGCAGGGTCGTTAAGGACACTACTGACGCTATGCTGCTGCAACAGGATCTGGAAAGGTTGAACAGATGGGCTGAGAGGTGGCAAATGAAGTTTAACATTGACAAATGTAAAGTACTACATATGGGTAACAGTAACCCCAGAGCAATGTATCAACTCTGCGGTACTACACTGACAGTGGTGGAGAATGAAAAGGACCTGGGGATAATTGTGCAGGCAGATATGAAGTTCTCTGAGCAGTGCAGACGAGCTGCAAGAGTAGCTCATGGTGTCTTGTCAATGATAAAGAGGAATTTTTCTAGCAGGGATAAGGAGGTGATTATTCCCTTGTATAAGGCAATGGTTAGGCCACATCTTGAGTACTGTATACAGGTCTGGAGGCCTCATTTCAGGAAGGATGTGGAGCTGCTGGAACGGGTACAGAGAAGGGCAACAAGATTAGTGAATGGAACAAAGGGTTGCTCTTACGAAGAAAGGCTTAAGTTTTGCAAATTACAGAGTCTGGAGACTAGGCACCGGAGAGGTGATCTGATAGAGGTGTATAAGGCTTTGAATGGTTTGAGCATGCTCAATGCCAATGGGATTCTTCATCTTGCTCAGAATAATCAGCTCAGAGGGCATAAATTCAAATTGAGGAAGGACGGATGTCGGATAGATGTGCGGAAATTTGCCTTTGGCCAGCGGGTGGTTGGTTGGTGGAACCGACTTCCATCACTTGTTGTTGAAGTTGATAGCCTAAACAAATTTAAAGCTCAACTGGACAGGTATTTCGAACGAACGGAGGGGTGAAATGGGAGTGGTGTGTGTTTTTTTTTTTGGCTGATGCTGAATAAGCTTGCTTTCTTGCATCATATGCCTCTACTAATGCTAATGCTAATGCTAATGCTAAATCACTTTGAGACCTAGCATACAGCTTTTCTGAATTCAGAGTTATCATGCACAGTTCTACAGTTAAGAATATTAGCAACACCAGTGTGTGTGCGTGTGTGCGTACTACCTATCTAATATCTCCTGGGACCACCTTTTGCCTGTGATATAGTCTATATACATCTTGACATGGACTCCACAAGATGTTTTAGGGTGTCCTGGTAGTGCTACCTGTTTGTTGCACACTGTGTCCAGTAATGCCCGCACGTTGTCAGGTGGATGGTCATTGCATCAAATGTCCTTTTCTAGTAGGTCCTAAACATGCTCATTTCAGTTGAGGTTGGGTGAGTTGGGCAGCCATGAAAAGGCAGAGAATTCATTGTCGTGTTCCTGAAACCAGTTAGCAATCTGCTGAGTCTTGGGGCATGGCATGTTGTCTTGTTGATAAATGCCGGAGTTGTCTGGATACACTGTCATCACAAAGGGGGTGTACTTGGTTGGCAACAGTTGAAAGGTAGGCATTCCCATCGAGCCATTGATTAAAAGTGATCAGAGGACCCTAGGCATGCCACAGAAACAGTTCAAAACCATCACACCACCACCTCCAACCTGCCAAATACTAACAGTGCATCCAGAAAGCAATGCACTAACATTGCTTTCTTCATATGCAGATATACCCATTAGCATGATAGAGTTGGAAACTGGATTTATCAAACCACGTGACAGATTTTCATATGGTGGTGGTGCTGATGTGCCCATGAAAGGTGCAATTTCTTTTGTCTCATAGCGAGCATGGGTATCTGTGATGGCTGTTGACTGTCATAGCCTACACATTAATGCCCAGTGCATAGTCCACATGGATATTGGTCTTGCTCTTTCTATATTGTATTGGGTGGTTAGATGGGCTGCTGTGCTGTATTGCTGTTATTTTATGAGACAAGACATAATGGTGAGTCATGAAGTGCCCTTGGTGAGTGCATTGACGACTGCACGTGGCTGTCCCACATGTCACCTCTGGCTGGTTGTTCAACCACTGTTGAGCCAGTCATGGTAGATTTGTGATGGCACAGAACTGGGATGCTTACTTAGCCATTGTTGAGATACTGGCATCTGCATGCCTTGCCCCCACAATCGTTTCACGTTTGAAGTCAAAAAGATTTCGACACCGACCCATTCTTCCTTGCAAACACTCAAAAACTGATTGCTGCATATAAAAACTGCAATCTTATATTTAGCCATTTCCAACTTTCAGCCTTCATCAGTGTCAGAGATGACTAGTCCATTCCCACACATGGAGGCGTTGTTAATGCAAAGTGAACTCAGCTTATATATCATTGTTGACTTACCTAACTCATTTGCCCATGCTGCCTTAGAGAGTTGCAGGAAACTTTACAATAGTCATGTTTAATAATTATGCTAATTACTATTAATACTATTAATTTTATTAACACAGTTTATACTATCACAAATTTTCTTTTTCTCTTGCTCTCTGAAGCTTCGAATGTGGCTTCAGAAAAAATTTCCCAAAATGAGAAATTTACTATGAATGCAGTAGTAAATTATTGCATACAGCTAGGCCTCGCATAACACAAGTTCGATTAATGCGATATTCAGTTAACGCTATTTGAAAAATGATACCACTTTTCACTTTACACAATGCAAATTTCCAGTTAACGCGATCTTTTTTTTTTATGCGATAGTTGAAAAAGATTTGAATCGCACATTAAGCTTACCGCGAGTCATATGGTCAATAAAGAAACATTTGCCTGCTGCCAACCTCGGTGTGTTCCATCAACCATTGGAAGAAGACGTGTTTGTCTCCTGCTAATAAAGTCAATGCAGACTTGCATTTAAAAATTCAAATTTTCAAATTAAAAATTCAAATTTTTAAATGAGCCAGATGAAAATGTTACCGCGAAGGAGATAACGGTAAAAGAATTAGATGAAATCTTTCGTATCGCATAGAACCTCAAACAAAAGGTTTGATGTTCTCTGCGATATTTATTTCGCCAGGGCACAGAGAAGATTGTTGTCGGCTATCGGAAATTGATTGATGAAAAGAGAAAGTCAACACTGTTCAAATATTTCCGCAACAGTAATTTCTTCATTGTGTATTTTATGTCAGAGATTCCCAAAGTTTCTCGGTTCACGGCGCCTTTAATGTCTCAGTAATTTTTTCAAGGTGCACCCAGACCAAAAGAAATATCTAAGTTTCGTTTAGTAGTTAGGTCCAAACAACTTAATAAGAAATGCTGAAACTGTGAACTACCTTGAGCTAGTAGTTCGTGCGGTGTCCGACAGATGTCGAGTATCGCTGTGTTTCCCTCGAAAATTTAAAATATTCCGCGGCGCACAGTTTTAGAACCGCTGTTTTATGCAATAAACATTTAATTCCATAATTATTTTCATTATCTTTTACATTATATACAGTTAAAAAGTTATTTAAAAGGTATTTTTAAAATTCTTTATGGACATTCCAGAAGGTCAAGGACCAATTATAATTTTTCCTATTGGTTATGATATTCGATTAACGCGTTTCCATTTTGCACGATGCGCTCACGGGACGAATTAATCGAATTAATCGAGGCCCGCCTGTAGTCTTTGAATACCCTTTGAAGATCTCTATATTTTTTACTAACAGAAGATCCATAATGTATTAGATTTTAAACATCTAGTAAGGGTTAGCATGGTTTAAAATTTTTTCACTCAAGCCTTTTTTGATAAAAGGGCTTGACCTTATAATACAATCCACCCTGCAATCAGTTCATGGATATTGTTAATATGTGATGAAAGATTTCACATCTAGTTGAAATGTTGTATTACCTCCTTAAATAAAAATTATATTGTTATCATCCATTTTGCATATAAGTTGTAATAATATATTATTGCATGTAACTGCACATGAATAACATACCTAAATGAATTTATTAAAAGATAAAAATGCAGGAATGTATTGGATTTGTCGTATTATGATTTTAATTTCACAGATATAGAGGCTTCCCCAAAGTGGATCCAAAAAAAGCAGACCTCGAGTCTACTCGTCCATTTATGTGCAACTTCCTTGGAACTGTATACCCTGATTCCTCTCGAAAGCATCTTTTGGAAGTGATCGAAAACAATAATTTAAGTCATTTCTGTTTTATAAAAGTTAGGCATGAGTAAGTAACTATTCTCAGATCATAGATTTTTTAATGCAGCCAGTAATTTGAATGCTATTTTTTCCCTTAAAGCTTTTTTATATACACTCAGTGATCACTGAATTGTGACTACCCCATCCGTAATGGGCTATGTCTGGCAATATAAAAAGTCAAACAGCTTTGTACTCTATAGCAGCAGTAATTTACATCTGGTAGTGCAAGTCAAAGTGATAAAGTAACAGTTATGGGATATAGTGAAGTTATCATGGAGTTTCAAAAGGGCATGATTGTGGGAGCTCATGTGTGGAGTGCTTTCATATTGGAAATGGCACGTCTTGTCATTTGCTCATGGCCAACTGTGGTTTAGGTGTACAAAGAATGGTGTCAAACAGGTCGAATCACCAACAGAACTGTAAATAATTACTCAAGGTGGATGTTCACGGTGAGTGAAAGGTGCAGCATGTTGTACAGGCTCAATGGCAGGTCACTATGCAACAGTTGACATTATAACGCAATATGGGGAATGCAAGAACAATATCCCAAATGATGAGGTGTTGCACACTCAGATGTTTGGGGTTCCACAGTATATGACCTAACAGACACCTTAAATATCACTGATCATCATTGATGATGAATGTTGGTGGTGTCAACAACACTCTGGTTGGACACTGATGGATTGGAAACAAGTGTGCTGGTCAAATGAGTCCAAATACCTGGTGCAACACATCAGTGGATGTCTTTGTGGCCCAAGAAACACAAGTCCATGGACCAATTGTGCATGGTGCCCACTATCCAGGCAGGTGGCATGCCAGCATGGCTGCAGAGACCTACAGATTTCAGACATCTAGTGGAGTCAATGCGTAGGTGAATAGCAGATGTTATCTGTGCAACTGGTGGCCCAACATTATATTAGGTGGGCGGTCATAATTTAGTGATCACTGAGTGTACAAGTATATATATATATATATATATATTTATGAAACCCCAAATACAAAAAGGTATGTTAGAACCAATAGTACTTAGTACCACAGAAATTTAGACTTAAATTTCTGTATATTGTAATTTTCGGGAAAACATGTGAAGATTGTGAAGGGAGGTTGTTCCGAAGAACAGAAGTAGATGGGAGAAGTGAGGAAGAGAGAATATTAGTTCTGTGAATTTGGAGTTGGATGGTGATTGGTTGTTGAATAGTTGAGGCACATGTTCAGACTGGTTGGCAGAGAGCAGTGGAATTACAGATGCCATGTATGTTTCTCTGGTAGTGCATTATTTTAAAACAGATTGCCTCACCAAAAAATTAATTGGCCATTTGTTTAAAAAAATGAGACATTGCTATGGCTTTCAGGACCAACTCCCTTATCAGATACTAGGCAGTCTTTAGTAACAACACTCAAATAAAACGGTTTTAAAGAAGTTGTTTGATGTGCAGCACCACCACATGGTATTTTAAATCAGATCTGAAAAGTTGTTCTAATATACTAGCTGAAGCTATCTGTTTTGTCCCTAGAAAGTACCTGCTGTGTGATAAAAAAGTTCTAAATCCATAAACACTAGTATGAGGGTGCTTTAAATTTTCCCGGGTAAGAATTTTTGACCCAGTCCACCTCTGTCTATCAATATTGCTTTTCTTTTTCTCTCTGAATCTGTATTGTCTTCACCAGGATGCTTCCTTTTCATACCTTTTAAGTATTTTACTCATTTTTAGGGAATAAAGCACAGTTACAAAATGGATAACCTGATGAAAGGTGTAAACCCTTTCACACCTTAAACACCTTTCATCAGTATAACCTGATGAAAGGTGTTTAAGGGCTTGAAAGCTTTGAATAAATTAAATTCTGAGGAAACTTTTATGTTTATTAACATGGCACACAAAAGCGGAAATAAATTTAAATTGAGAGGGGAATAATGGTAAACTAGACCTCTGAAAAATTTCCTTTAGTTAAAGAGTTATTGACTGTTGGAATAGACTGTGGAAATTGGGGATGATGAGTTCCACTATGATATGTAGTGGTAGTAGTAGTAGTAATGGCAAATGATGCAAGAAAGCAAGCTTATATAACAGTAGCCAAAAAAAAAAAAAAAAAACAGTTCACCTATCCATACCCTCCAAGAATTTGTCTAGTTCTCCTTTGAATTTATTCAACCTATCTGCTTCCACAATAGATGGTAGCCTGTTTCAACAGTCAATCACCCACTGGCTGAAGACAAACTTCTACACATTTATACTGGAACTGGATCTCAAATTGAATTTATGCATATGTATAAATGTATTTAGGGAAGATAGAAAGGGGTGGAGGGTCATGCTTCTTATCAAAATCAGCCTGAGCACAAAAAGAGCTTTTGCTGAGTCTGAAGTTAACTTCCAACTAACTCACTCTACACAGATTCTATGCCAGCATAGAATTTGTGTAGAGTGAGTTAGTTGGAAGCAAAAAAAGATAAAATAAATAAATAAATTTTCTGTTTATACTCCGGCACGACAACCAAGTCAGTGGAGTTTACAATAAATCGTCAATACAAATATTTATCGTATTTAGTAGTCACGGGCTTGAACCCCGGTCCACTCAAGGAACGTGTGCTATGCACTCTCGCTCCTGACCACTGGGCTACCAGACCAGAAGATTGTGAAGAATATGACGAGAGTCTTTATATGCAGATGGAATGGACAAGCAAGCATGAATGTCTTATTATGGGTGACTTGAATCTTCTCCAGATTGATTGGAATAAGTGGGAGGGGAAAACAACCATGGGGAAAATTTTTTTTAAATAAACTAGATGATTATTATTTGTACTAGCATGTTAGAGAAAGTACTTGGGGTGAGAATATACTTGACCTCATCATTACTAATGAATCAGATGACATCATAGGAATTAAAGTACAGGAACCATTGACAGGAAGTAATCATGCAATCATCAATTGGAAATGTTGTAGTGGTTAAAAGTAAAGGCACAGGTTTTAACTTCAGAGGAGGGGACTTTGACAATTGAAGGTGCTATATGACATTTGTTAATTGGGTGGATTGCCAAGGGATGGCAAATATATTTGAATTATGGAATACTATTAAAGAAAAAATCACAGAAGCCATGAATGCATTCATATCTTTAAGAAAATATTGCAGGAGGAGGATGCCGAAAGCATTGGCTAAGAGAGCAAAGAATGGGGATAAGGAACTTTTCCTGTATGTGAATACAATGAAGAAGAAGAAAGCCAATCAGATCGGACCCTTGTGCACTGGGTGTGGGAAAGCCTTAAATAACTCAGCTGATGTGGATGAATTGAATAGGTACTTTGCATCGGTCTTTACTGATGAAAGACCTTCATGATGAGAAGAGGCTGAGCTGTATGAAATTAGTGATGTCATAATTGCAGATGGTTTTTTTATTGGAAAAACTTTTGAGCATAAAGGCAAGTAAGGCTCCCGAAGTTGATAGCCTATATCCTGTAGTTTTGAGGGAGAGCACCAAGGAGAGTATTGAACCACTTAGGTTAATTATGAGGGCATCTGTGGACTTGGGGGGAGATTCCTTTGGATTGGAGAAGCCTTTATGTACTGGCAACATATTGCCAGTACATAAAGGCAGTTCTAAAAGTGAAGTTGGTAACTACAGACTGGTTAGTCTGACTTCAGTGGTAGGAAATATCTTAGAGGCAATGATTAAGAGTGAAATACAAGAACATTTAGGTAGATATAGCATTCTGAAGGACACACAACATGGTTTTGTCAAAGGAAAATCACAACATGGTTTTGTCAAAGGAAAATCACAACATGGTTTTGTTAAAGGGAATTCTTCCTTTTGAAAGGGTCCAAAGACTGGAAAAATGCATGGTCATGCATTTTGCCAAAAGGGCAACCATACAAGGAAAGACTGCGTATATTTGGGCTGCAGAGTTTAGCAACTAGGCACTTCAGAAGTGATCTGATTGAGGTTTATAAGGCTCTGAGAGGGATTAGTAAAATGAATGAAGGTGGAATTCTTACTGTTATAAAGGATTCCAGGACTAGGGGTCATAAATTAAAATTACAGGGGTTGAGGTTTAGATTGGATTGTAGGAAGTTTTCTTTTAGCCAGTGAGTTGTTGATTGCTGGAACAAGTTTTCCTTGCAGCTACATAGTTTGAAGAAATTCAGAGGTCAACTGGATAGTTACTTGTGTGAGGAGGGAAGCATATAATTTGTATTTTCTTATCTATTTGGTGTTTTTTTTTGCTAGTGCAGCTAAAGTCTGTGCCTTCCTTGTACTATATGGCAAATACTATTATTATTACTCCCACTTACCCATGTGGTGGTTTGAAGTTTAAACTTATTCAAACTATCCACTTC
Organism: Mastigoproctus giganteus; assembly: GCF_048544385.1. NCBI lineage: Eukaryota > Metazoa > Arthropoda > Arachnida > Uropygi > Thelyphonidae > Mastigoproctus > Mastigoproctus giganteus. The sequence goes on from NC_143576.1 coordinate 252,899,518, forward strand.
TACAACACCTAATGGAAGTTTATTCCAACAGTGAATTACTCTTCTTGCTGAAAGCAAACTTTCACACATCTATCTATTGCCATCCTTTTCCAATTTGTTTATGTCCCTTTGTACGTGCGTGTGTGTGTGTTGTTTGAGAAACAGTAAAGATGGCATTTAGTTTACTCGATCCTAAAGCCTTACATACTAATATTGGGTTGTACAAAAGCATAATTTTAATATGCAGTAAGTTCACAAGAAATGTAAAGATGGAATCATCATAATAACATCTCATATTATGAAATCCTTCACAATGAGTTGCCTAGTCATGCATGTTTGAATGAATAGTGCTGTTGTTATTGCTTTTTGTGCACTAAGTATATGGTTAAAAGAATCAATGTAAAGACTAAAATTTCATTTTACACGTGAGTGACTAAAAATATAAAGGCAGTTTTGCTTTTAAAGAAAACATTAGAGGGAAAATGTTTTTAGATGCTTATACATTCAATAGCTTCAACATGTCTGTTCAGTATCCACCTGACTACATGACTTCAAGTTCTAATGAATGGACCTTCAGAAAATTTCATATTTGGCTCTTTTAGAAACATTTGTTTGGCCATTCTAAATTTCATTAGAATTGGATAAATAGAAAACAAAACTTATTTTTTTAGTACATATCTCAGGGTTATATGTTTATTTATTTTAAGGATATCTTGGATTATATTCAGAGGATTTTATTTAAAGTTGATAGCACAACTATTTAAAGTGATGCCACACAAAATAATTAAATAAAAATCATTCCAAAAATTATTAAAAATTAAAAAATTTTAAAAATTAAATGTTCTTGAAATTTAATGCAATATGTGAATTATTTGACTTGTTTAAAATGTCCAAAATGCTAAATATCCAAAAGAGCAAGATCAGATGATGGGAGAGGGGAAGTTATATTCAAAGTTTTGCAATAATACCAGTAGTAGTTTCACAGGCTCAATGTCTTTTCAGATGAAGTATATATTTTCTATCTGAAAATATATACTTTATCACACTTAGCCTCTATCCTTTTATAGATTTCTGAAGGGGTTATGCTTTTAGAAATCTATAGAAAAATAAATCATAAAGAATAAATTTAATCCCTTCAGCTTTTTAAAAATAAATTACTGAACAGTGTTCACTCTTGGTGTAATCTTGTAAGAAAGACACTATTTTTATAAATAAACTGTTCATGCTACATGCCAATGCAGCAAATTCTAAAAATTTACTTTGGAACATTGTTTATTAGTTATTTCATTACTGAAAAAAAAAATAAAAATTAATGCATTTTAATGACCATAAATTTTAATTATATAAATTGTACATTGTCATTATTACTAGTTTTATTAAAGTTTTTTTTTTTTTAGATGGCAGCCCCAAGAAACAAAAGATACATTAGACACTTACGTCCAAAGTCTCCGACTTAGTGATCTCACACTGAGTCCTGTAGGTATGAACACAGAATGTTATCGTATCTATGAAGCAATGTCGTTTGGTTCTGTGCCAGTGGTAGAAGATATAATGACTCCGGGTAATTGTGCTAATCGGGACAAAAATTTTGTAGTTGCTACTCCATTACGCTTATTCAAATTATTGGATGCACCCATTATCTATATCAAAAATTGGTCAGAGCTTCCTAAATTAATTCATCAAGAAAAACTACTTTCCCAAGAGGAAAAGGTGGCCAGGAGGATTAAGGTGATACAGTGGTATGAAAATTTCAAGGTTCATATACGAGAACATTTAATATATATTTTGAAGGAAAAATTTTTCAAGATTAAAAGGTGACTTATTGTTTATAGTGAGTATCAAATATGAAGGAAACTGTTGTTGGAAATTAATTCATATTACCTGGGAATCAAACAGCATTTAAGGTAATTGGTTTACTGTTGGTATACTAGATTAGTATATTATTTATGTGAAAATGTGATGAAAATGTATTTTTTTATCATGTGTTAAATAGAATATATAATTAATCATGTGTTTAGAGACCCATGATTCTTTTAAATTTGTTGTACAAGAAAAATAATTTATTTTAGAAATATAGCTAATGAAATATGTCCATGCATTTTTAGTCATGTGTAGATAGCAAAGAACTAAAAATCTTTTTATAATTATTTATCAAATTAATGAGAGTATGTATGAATCAACAAATTGCTTTCTGAGAAGTCCAAGAGTAACCTCCGCTCCTTTTGTGTGGTCCATGTCATTTTCACTTTAATATTCCATCCTTGATTATGTGAACAATAAGGAAATAAGGAATGTTTTTTTGTTTATTTATTATGCTACAGTTAAATATCTTTTTCTGTGAAACATTGATTAAAATGTTAAATTGAACGAAAAACTGATATATTATTTTCTTTATTGTAATTGATGTTTCCAATATGCGCATTTGATAACTTAACTCTTTACTTAATATAAAGTTACTTAATATAGGTACATTGCTGTGAAGGCAGAATCTACACATTAGAAGGGAAAGCTTCATATCAAAGAATCTTTCTAATGAGAAGAGATATAACTTATGTAAGATAGCTTCATGTTATATTCATGTTATTTCTTCATAATATCATATATTATGATTTCTAGAGAGAAAGAAAAGAATATATATAATTATCCATGAACAAATAAATGAACTTTCTTGCATTAGTATATTATGTCAAAAAACAAACATTGATTGCATGAGCAATAAAACATGCTATATAAATGATATAGACATTAAAGAAATACGGCCGCTCCCCGACTTACATAAGAGTTGCGTTCCGCAGAACTCTAAGTAAGTTGAATTTTACATAAATCAGAATTTCCCTAAATGCTTATGCAGCACTTACAACTGTGTACGCTGAATTTGATTGAAGCAAAAAAGAAATGTTCGATGAACATGTAAATAGAATTATTTATTCAATTTTTTTATCTCAGGAAAAATTACAAAAGTGTACAAAATTACCAAAATTTCAAAATTATAAAATTACAAAAAGGGAGAGGAGATGGCATAATGTCAGCAAGTTTTACCCTTTAAGCATTGTTGCCAGAATTAACTCCCAGCTGATAAGCACGCTGCTGCGGAAGTTGAGGGCTGTGGAGGGGTTTTTTTCCAACATGTCACAAAATTTCTCTGCAGCTGCAGAATCATCATTGGCGACTTCACTGCATACTTAAACATTGTGGAAATCAGCACAATGCTTGAATCTATTAAACCACCCATTGATTGCCACAAACTTGGCTTGGGGTTTGCCGTTATCCTTAATATCATCATAAATACTTCTTGCTTTTGCTTGAATGGCCATTGGACTTGGGGCACTTGCTTCTGAAATTGATTTTCCATCCATGTTATTAATAGCTTTTCCATCTTTGATATAGCACCTGAATGCTATTTTTTGGTCACTGTTGATCTTAAATGCATTGATCCTTTAACATGTTCTTTTATACATGCACTGTCCCTTAAAATAGTATTCACTATTGAAGCAGCAAGACCTAATTCCGTGCAATAGATGACAAACTCTGTCCTGCTTTGTACTTCTTAATTAATCATCTTCATTTCTAAATTAATTTTGTTTCGTTTCCTAGCACTGCCACCACTTGCACTTTCCATTGGTCGCTTCCCTTTGCCATTGCAATAAGTAAATAGGAATGAAGAGAAGATTCTGAAAATTTATTTGTTTTTTTTATGATTGAAGATTTTAGTGAAGGGGAACTCATTTCGCCATAATACCTTAACGTAAAAACCCACAGAATTCCAATTATCGGTATTATCGCAAATACAATAAGCTCTAGTTTACTACCCATTTATAATAGATTGTGCTAACAGAAAAGCCCAATAAACCGGAAAGTGCAAATAATTTTTATTGTTTTATGGTAGTGACCTGCAGAAATGTGTTTTAGAAAAATATCACAAAGGCATTCAAAATTGATTCTTATAACGGAACATATGATAACAATGAAAGTGTAGTGCAATTTCCATTATAAAAATGACCTTTTAGAGAGATTAATAGTTTAGATATATAGCAAAAATTCCAACTTCCGAGGTCTTGGAACAAATTACCAAAATAAAAAACAATGTGTTATTGGGTTCACATTATGATATTTTCACAATACTTCCATTTATTCCTTTGTGATGCAAAATACATTTCACAATTTTTTTAAGTTTGCACCAGCCAACAATAACTTACATAAAGTAAAATTTCCATAAGTCAAGTATTATGTAAGCCGGGGAGTGCCCGTATAGAGTTTAATAAGGTTTCTCTTTCTTCATTCTCCCTTTTGCAAATTAAGAGCAAGAAAAGATTTCTGTAATCATAATAATTCACATCTGGAGCTTTTAAAGTATAAGGCATCTACATCCTGTGCAATTTTCAGTTTACCAACTTTAAAACAAGAGTTTTAAAGATGGTAAACTGAAACCACAAGCAGTTGTAATATCATATTGATGGTGTGATAGTATGAGAGAAGTATTACTATGAAGAGATCATTTAATCACCATTGATAAGGAAGTAGGAAGAAAGTAATCTGGCATATATGTGGTTAACAAAAAAGTGTAATTATCAGTATTACATTGTTGCTGTTAACAGTTTATCTGTATTCCTATTTTGCCAAATTTTTTGGACTGCTTTTTAATTATTGAAAAGAGTGACTATGGCTATCATACATACTATCTTTAAGAATCTAAATATTGTATATTAAAATGTAGTTTATGATAAAGGTTTACACTCTGTAAATTTAGATTGCTACAACATATCAATACATATTTTATGCTGCCAGATCATCTGCATAAATATATTTGACACTCTCCTTCTAATACATATCTAATTATTGTTTTCTGTCATCTTAACTGAGAAGTTCATTGTGGAATGTTGTGTTTATCATAGAACTTATCTTCTGTTGCTTGGAAACACCATAGTAATATAATTTCAGAAAATAGGACAATGATTTTAATTTTAAATGAGAATAAATTGCAACAGAAAATGAAATACCCCACCTGTTAAGAAATTTTTTTTTAGATATGGGTTAAGAAAACTTTTATCTGTTAAGGAAACATTTTTTTAAAGATAGGAGTATTCTAATATATAAAAGAAATAAAAATACAAGAAAACTTAAGTTTAATTGATTTATTAATTATGAAATTTATACAACTACAGTAAACCCCCACTATTCGTGGGGAATTACGTTCCTGAGAAATGTCGCAAATACCAAAAACGCGAATACTGAGTTATGGCTCCCATAGTAATAAAGGGGTTCCGTTCCAAAGCATGAAATATATAAGAAAAACTAGTTTAAAATTTTGTCTATGTATGTATTATATGTACCTTCATAATATGACTATGTACATAGACAGTACATAGTGAAATACAAGCATAAGGCATCGAAATGAAAATAAGAAACAATTTAATATTAAATGTAATATTTATTAGAAATTTCAAACAATCTTTCAATCCAGCGCCTTTTCTATAGCTAAAAAACTTATCCCGCCAGTGCTATCACCAGTTTTGCTAAGTGTTGATAAAGGTGTTTTGCCTTTTCATGAATGATAAGTGAACTTAAGGGAATTTTATTTTGAGTTCGGTCTTCTATCCACAGATTTAAAGCCTTTTCCATTTTTTCTAATTTAACATCACGAGTTACAGAGCAAATTTTTGAAGAAATTAGTGCGTTTTCACGGACACTACAGCGGATTTTTTCTTCTGATTTCTTGATTGATCGTACCATTGACTTATTGATTTTATAATGTTTTGCCACTGAAGCAACACTTTCACCATTAGAAATTTTGTCTAATAACTGAATTTTATTTGCTAATGTCATCACCTTCTTTGATCTTTTCACAATTCCCTTGTTATTCATAGCCATATTTTTGTAGGGGTTAGAAAAGAACTTGTCCACAATAAAGTCACTTTCTCCCGTTAACACACTCGAAAAAGTCTGTTTACACTAACACACTGCAAAATGGTAGAATTTTCACTTTTGTAAGCATATCAATTTATAAATTGATAAATTTATTCAATTTATAAGCATATAAATTAAAAGTAAATGACGAAACCTTCCATGACAAGTGCATAGCACATACTGAACAAGGATTAGCGAGAAACATCCACGCTCATGATTTTGTCACCCCTCTGCCCCCACCCACTGAGCGCTGTTTTGGCCGGGAAAGATGATTTTAGCCACGCCCATGTTTTTTTATGGCGGAAAATGTTCACGGCGATTTAAAATTCACATTTTTTTGGGTTTCATTTTATATTAAATCAGCGACTGTGAATACGCGAAACCACAAATACAGATACCGCAAATAGCGGGGGTTTACTGTATTTTCAAAAGATAATTCTATGGCATCTTTGATTAGATAATTTTTTATACTATTTCTTTTATTTTGTTTTTTTGGACAAAAGTATTGGTAAGTATCAGAACTGTTAATCATACTTTATCCATATTATCAAACTATTGTTTAGTGTTCAATTTTTACTAATCAAAATACTTTTGATGATTATTGAAGATATGACTCAGACTTGTCTTATAGAAATATCCCTCATATATGTATCATCTTTATTCATGCGTACAATTATATGAGTAATATTTAATCATAATTTATATATTAATGATCGATATTTAAATTAAGCTTTTTGTTTCATATATTTTCTAATAGGAATTTCATTTTAAAATTCTTTTCCTTTTTCCAAAAGGGGAAAGGAAAATCACTGTGATTTTTAACTAATTTATTGGTTCATATGCTTCCTAAATGATGTCACACAGGTTAATTAAATATAATAAGAAATAATAGGAATCACCATGTTGCAAAAACACCAAATTGATTATATTCAGTTTAATATTTTATCATATTAAAAATTATGGTGGGCATACTTTTGCTTCACATAGATGGCTCAGCGCTGCTCCCATTCATTTATAAGTATAGATAAGGTTTTCTTATAACCATCAAAATTACTAAAGGAAAGAGTGAGAGCTTGAATTTCAAGAGGGAGGACTATAACCAACTTAAGTAGTCCAGACAGCTATATGGTGTGGGATGTGAAGGCATTATGTAAGGGACTTGTCCTGGAAGCCAGTAACACATTCATTCCAGTGGAGAAGTGCCACAAAAGAAAGATACCAAATTGGATGACAATAGAGCTTAAAGGCTTAATTGGTTAAAAGAAAACAGTTACAGATTATTGCCAAACACTATTTTGTATGATAATTATAAGCATATTCATAACAAAAGAGCTGATGAGGTAAGAAAAATATGAGAAATCACTAGCAATGAGAATTAGGAATGGGGACATGCTTAGCATCAGAGCAGAACACAAGGCAGAGTTCTACTGCAATATGAATATAAGAAAGTAGAGTTGTCAGGTAGGCTCCTTACAGGATGGAAATGATGGATTCGTAAATGAAGTTGCAAATGAATTGAATAGGTAGTTTGCAGTTATCTTTACAATTGAAAGTATGTGTGAACCAGGAGGAAATAATGAAGAGAAAAGTCAGCTTTCTATAAAATAAGGATATAATGATCTCTGAGAAGCATATATTGGGAAAAGGCACTGAGACTGAGGATGGATAATGTCCCAGAGGTAGATGGTATACACGTATAGTTATACTAAAAAGGTGGCATGTGAAAATCATATCATTAGTAATGTTAATGAGATTGTCATTAGACTCTGAGATGAGCCTCTTTGGACTTTAAAAATGCTAATGTTCTCTTCTAGTCCCTGAAGGTGATGGGAAACAATAAACTGGTGATTTTAATAAAGCTTTTGATACCTTTTTCATTAGAGGTTATTGTATAAACTGGTATGACATGGGATTACTGAGAAGATTTTAGTTGGATCAGGGAAACAGGGGAGGGTGGTCATGAATGGATATTCTTTGGAGTTGAGTACATCTGGGATTGGTGCTTGGGACCTCTCTTGGTTCTAATATCTGTAGATGATATTGATGGGAGAGCTGTGAAAATTTTATGTTGAATTTTTGAAGATGGTTAATGATTAGAACCAGTGGATGCTGCTTCAAAAATTATTTGTACCAGTTTAAAATATGCTTTGAAAATGGTAACTAAAGTTTAACATCACTAAATGTAGGATATACCTTAGGAACAGAAACCAAGGACTAAATTACAGACTGGGTGGGGTGGGATGGTTTAAAAAGTTGGTCGCAGAAGAAAAGTACCTTGCTACAATCAACAGTTTAAACAGCCTGCCAACAGTATTTTTAGCCTCAGAGTCATAATTATGGTAGTTATTGTGTTCCAAACAAATGAATTTGTCATATATTTCATGCTTGTATCTTGTCAACCTGTTCTTTTTAATTTTACAAAAAGAAACAGTGCTTTATTTCGGAACATATATTGGGCATTTCACCTGCTGTTGAACTAAACAAAAAGTTCTTCTGCTCTTCTTTTGAGAGCTTGCAGTAGGCTGGTAATAGTTCATCTTTTTTTATGTGTTCAGACATTTTTTCACTGATTCCTGCTATATTCATTCAAATGCCATTCTTGAAATATACATGTTTATGCTACATATCATGCTTAATTTATTCAGATGTGCTGAGTGCAACAGGTTCTCTTTTCAAGAACTCATCCCCTTCCCAAGGGGATGAGTAATTAACTGTATCATCTAATACAAGAAACATTCAAAAAATATCTGGCAGTTTGTGTATTCTAGTTGTCAGTTTTTGAAGGGAAAGGGGCAAAATTCAGAATTAAGAATAAAATTTGCAAAAAAAAAAAAAAAAAAAGAAGTTTCCTGATTGCAGTAACAGCAAAATCAAAGGAGAAAACAAAGCTTTCTCGACAACTTGCTGGCATCTCACAGATGCCATGCGAGAAGTGGAGTGGACTACAAAATATATAGACAATATCACTCACCCAGCATCTGTTAAATGCCAGACGAAAAATTTATTTCTCGTATATTGCAAACAGAAAAGACTGTATAATGATTTAGAGAATATTGGTGGGAGAGATATACTGGAAGATTTTATTTTATTTCCATATTTAAAAAATTAACAGGAAAAAAAAAAAAAAAAAATGGTGTCCGTCAGATGCCATGCTAGCAGCGGGAGGTTACATTCACAAATTATGATCATTACACTTCGGATTTGTTATTTGCAGTAATGATAATTTTTTTACATGTGTATCTGGTAACCTGTATTTCCAGCATACTACCAAGTTGTGCGATTTCTTTTATGAGAATCTGAGAATGTGAAATGTTTTGAATCTCTAGTACTTTATTACAGCTTATGGCAAGGCAGAAGATATGATACCTCGTACTTACATTTCTTTAGGCTCTAATCTTCTAATAATACATGTAAGTGTAGGTTGTTACAAAGAACAGAAGCAGACAGAATGAATGAATTTTTAGTTCAGAATTGAACTGTCAAGTGTTATTATGGATAAACACAGATTCTGCTTGGTTTTCCTACTGAGAAGTTCTTTAAAAATGCAAGAATTACTGTTCTAATGAAGTTGCCTTCCAACAGATTATATATATCAGTGATTATTTTGATATTAGGCATGGTATGAGGCATACCTAATACAAGAAAGACCTGATAAAAAACAACTTCATCATTACAACACAGGGGCAAGGGCTGCTATTATAATTGTTTACTAGAAAGACAAATATTACGTTGAAATATGTATACACTGTTATCTACAACCTGACAATAAGGAGGAAGCAGCATTGATGTAGATGAAAGAATTGAAATCGAAAAAAGAACTTCTCATGATAATTCAGAGTTCAATCATTTATTCTAATTGCTGGACATTATAAGAAACCATTGAAGAGTAATTTAAAAAAAAAAAGGGATAAAAATGTCAGTATAAATACATTTGAAGGCAAAGCTGCGACCTCATTGTAAACCAGCATTGAAATTGGTGAGATCCATAAAGATCAAAGTCATGAGTCAATATTGTGCTGAGTTTTATCTTGATTTTTTCATCATTTGGATGTATTCTTTTTAAATATGCATGCTTCAGTTAGTAGCATAATTCTCCCCATACTCCCATTCTGTCTATGTGTGCATTATATATATCATATTCCAGGGGTGGGCAACCTTTTTTGAATAAAAGGCCATATTCATTTTCACAAATAGTGGAAAGGCCGCACCGATCCTTCGAACCACTACTTATGAAGTAAAAGATACTTAATTATCAGTGTTAAATTTTATTACATATAACTATACATATAACATATAACTTTATTACATATAACTATAGAAAAGGCAAATAAATTTCAATTAAACCTACATATGTACAATATTCTCATCATAATACATCCACCTACATTTTATATGAACACAAAATTTAAAAAAATATAATTATAAAGATAATAAATTATTTTCTAAATTGTTATTCAAATGAAAATTTATAGCAATTATTTAACATTCTCTCTCTGTGTATTATACAAGAATAATTAGAAAAAACTGTACTATTGTAAAAAATAATTTAATATGAGTTATGAGTTGAAGATTTGATGCTTTGGTGGTTGAGTTGTTTACCAAAAAAGATGTCTCGGCTGAAACCACTTTGATTGCACATTTTGAATGAGCTGAACTCATCAGAATGCATTGGTTTCAGCCGAAACATCTTTTTTGATAATTAACTAATGAGATTTTTGGGTTTATTTTTTATTAGATAACAACTGGATATTAGGCTCCATCTTAGTTGTACGCAACTTGAGTTGGTCTTCTTAATGAATATCAGATATCTGAGTCCTTAAATGACTTTTAATTTGTGTAAGGTATGAAAAAGTTGATTCGCAACAATACGTAGTTGCAAAGCAAAACAGCAGTCGACGAGCATGTTGACGTAAACGTGGGTATTCAACTGCATTTTTCCATATTTCAATAGGATCTTTTTTGTATCAAAAAAAGTCTTTATCATATTATCTTCTCCTAATTCAATTAATTGCATCTGTAGTTCTGTGGGTGCTGTCAGGATATCAACTAAATGTGGCTCATACGCCAATTTCATTTCTAAAGTATGTTCTTCTTCGAAATCAGAAAATCTATCATTGTATTCTTCAATTAGCGTGTCCAGTATGGTTATGTAGTCTTTGAAAGTGTCACATACAACATATTTCTGCTCCTTTAACATATTTTTTAAATGAGGGAAATGTTTCCCAGATATTTCTGATTTAGAGAAAAGAGTTTTTTGTAAAAAATTAATTTTTTTCGAAATACCTGAATTTTTTGCCACATGTCATATATATGTCTTGTTTTTCCCCGCAAATAAACATTTAATTCATTTTGCTTTTCTATAATATCACACAAAAATGCAGCATTTCTACAAAATTCTTCATCTAATAAATCACATTCTTGTTGTACCTTGTAAAATTTTTTAATTTGCTCTCGCAAAGCCAAAACTTTTACTAAAATTTGTCCTTTTGATAACCAGCGCACTTTACAATAATATGGCAAGTTGACATTATATGTCTCATCATCCAATATAAGCATGCTTCGAAATTGGCTATGTCTTAAAGCATTTACTCAAATAAATTTAACAATTGCAATAATTTTGTCCAAAGTATTGCTCAATGTGGAGGATTTAGCACAAAGGTTTTGTTGGTGTAATATACAGTGGAATGAAATTAACTTTTTTTAAATTGGGCTTTTCTTTTTTTAACAATGAAACGAATCCTTCTTGCTTTCCTCTCATAGAAGGTGCACCGTCCGTGCATACACTCACCAGGTTACCAAGGTTTAGTCCTCTCTCAAGACACATTTCTTTAAAGTTGTTAAAAATATCAATTCCACGAGTCCTTCCATTGAGCGTACCCAAAGCCAACAGTTCCTCGTAACAATGAAAATCTTCAGTTATAGCACGAATAAAATATAATATTTGAGCAGAGTCATTTCTATCAGTGGTTTCATCTAATGCTATTGAAAAATATACATCTTTAGAGTGAATTATTACCTGAAGTTGTTCTCCTACATTCTGAGCTAATTCAGCTAATTGCCTATTAGTTATAGTTTTTCTTGAGAGAGATAATTGTTTGCATTTGTCAACTTTTTCCGGATCTAAACATCCTACTGCTTCAACAATACATTCTTTTATCATTTCGATGTCACTAAATGGTTTGCCTTTTTTTCCAAGTACATGCGCTATTTTGTATGTAACATTGGTTGCAGAAGTTCCTTGCTTAATAAAAGCACCAAAAGCCTTTTCCTGGTTCTGTTTTTCTTTCTTCATTTTTTGAAGTGCAAATTTACAAGCTTCTCCTTCTAATTTTACATATTTATGGTCCTTGTGAGATAGATAATGTTGATTTGCATTGTATTTTTTTAATGTTGTTAGTGCTGTATTACATATCAAACACAAACTATTTTGTCTTTCACAGAAATAAGAAAATACTGCATCTCCCAATCTTCTTTAAATGTTCTGTTTTCTTCATTCAACTTCCTTTTAACTTTTTTGGACATGATGGGCAATCTAAAAATTAAGCAGTTGTGAAATCAAACATAAGAAATTACAGAATTACAAAATTCAAGACAAGAATACATACGGTTGTCAAAATATTCACAGTTACAAATATGCACATCAAAGCAACAGATAAAAAATCACGATGTAACAATTTAAATTTTAAAATAAAAAACTATTTTCGTCAAATTATTAACTCTGTTAAAATATTTTTTTTATTTTAACAAACTTAACAGAGGATTAGAATTTTTCTTTTATTAAATAGCTTTCATTTTTTATCATTTGTGGTACATAAAAATGATTTTTAAATAAATAGAAAAAGTTAAACATGATATATTTTACTTTTTAGATCAAAAAATTTGTATTTTCCTTTTTTAATTATCTGAATAATGTTTCTATATTGTGAAAAAAAATATAAAGCTTTTTATTATTAAAACGTTTTGAATATTTAATTTTAAAAAATATTAGTTTAAAAGTAGTAGGATTATTTAATGATTTTATTTCATCTTTGTGTGACAAAGGCCGCACATAAGATCTTAGAAGGCTGCATGTGGCCTTAAGGCCGCGGGTTGCCCACCCCTGTCATATTCATTGCATATGTTTACTATGAGGCTACTGTGATGTTTCTCTTATAAAGGCCTAAGATGTGTTTTTATAGTTTTTTTTTCAGATGTAAAGAAATTTATACTGCAGCTTTTACTCTGATTTTATATTTTTCCAAATTATCCTCTAAGATTTGCTTCTATTGTATGGTAATTAGAATGAAGCATGAAACTCCAAAAAAAAAACCCAATTTTTTCTTCTTATTTTAATTCTGTTATAAATTATTTGGCTCTGTCTGATACAGAAGATATGTAAATGTAAGTGTTAATCAGGAGGATAAATTTTATCTATTCTCCATATTGTTAGTTTACAAGTTTTACTACACATTTTCACGTGTCAATACCAAATCCCTCTTTCTGTGAGCCGTTTGTAATTATAGCCACCCTAAATAACTATTGATACGTAATCTATCATAAGTTAATAGGTACTAATGCTTATATTTTCATATTATAAGCTGTCAGCTGGCATTATGTTTATTATTTGTTGGGTAAATACTTTACAAATATTTATAAATCCTCTTGTCACTGAATTTGTTACATATTGTATCTTAAAGGACAAAGCCAAGTATAAGATCTGTTTGCAAAAGTTAGGTTGAATGCAATATACTTAATACTAGGCAAAATACTGGAAGTTTCCTTTCCTAAAATAGTGAGTTTTAAAACTTCAGTGTAGTTCAGTGTAGTAAAACTTCATAAGCTGAATTACAGAAGTAATCTTAACAAATCTCTATCATTACTAAGAGCCCACTTCTACACATTCTCCCTTCATAATTATTCTTACTTTGAATTTTCTTTATTTTTAGTTGTGTTATTTGTCTTTTTTTTTCTTTTTTTTTTTTTTGCTTTGTCCCTGTGCATATTATTTGGTTTAGTCATTTATCTGCAGAAGGGGATAAATGATCTGTAAAATTAACTTTTCATTCTTTGTGCAATAATCACATTATTTCAGTGATTTCAATAGTGTAAATTGCCACTGTTAATTACTATTGTATCACTTGCTACCCATTTGAGAAAAGATCTGGGTTTGAATCTCATTGCTGAAGAGGACCCTTTTCTGTATTTTTTTAACATTTCTAAGCAAGTCTGTCTCAGATGGTGGTTGTAGGGTGTCTCACTTGAAAACTCTTACATCTGCAGATGTAAGAAATAGTTTCCAGGTGAAATTTAAGTGTGATTTGATTTTTTATAGATTGTTGTGACATTATATTGCAAGTGCTCTGTCTGTCTGTCAGCTCCATCAATTTCTTTCCCCAAATGTAAATTAAAATTAAATAAATGAAATGAACTAGACAAATATTTGGAGTGACCGGATGGGTGGAATGGGAAGGGTTTTTTTTTTTTTGGCTGATGCTGTATAAGCTTGCTTTCTTGCATCATATGCCTCAACTAATGTTAATGCTAAATAACATGTGGTGTTATTTAATTCATTTTATATGAAATCTACTAATAAAAAAGGGTATAATGATACTGAATAGTTTCACTTTGAAGTTTTACACCTTTGCCATTTGTATTAATTTTTTAATTTTTCTATAGTCAGAATATATGAAGGTCACAAAGTTTTATTTCTTAATTAAATTTGCGATATTACCCAAGTCTGCAAGTGAGAGTTGGACCAGAAAAAAATTTAGATTATTGTTGTTCTTGTGACTATGTGAAATATTTCACCAAAAAAACAACCAAATTATTTTTTCCAAGTCTAAACATTAATCAGATACACTATCCTAAAAAAATATCCATTGTCCATTGTTGGAATTGTCTACCCAGGAGGGCAGAGTGTGTTACAGCAGCCAAAGGATTACTGGCATGCTATTGAAGTGAGCGGCACTGATATTAATGTGAAACTGTGTCCATATCTGCAGTGAGTACAGTTCTCCATTTTTCCTGCAGAGCTGCAGACTGTTGAGCTGCCAGTGTGAAGTGTGTTGGTCTGATCCTCACCTAACATTCCATTTCATCCTATATGTGTTCCAATTGGGACATTGCACCAGCCATTCCAACTTTTGTACATTCATGTCCATGAACCATTCCCAAATGGCACTGGTGATATAGTACAGGACATTACCTTGTTGGAACAAACCGAATTATTCAAAATGTTAAATATTAGAATTCATGGTTCCTCACACAACCACCAAAATTCCGAGACTGTACCATGAGAAACAGCTCAATACTTTCACCCTGTCATCTCTGAACTTCATTTTTGCTGCACTGCACTCCTGCAGCGTATTTTCCTAGCATCATCCACACCTGCATGATCAGAATAGAGTATCGCAAGATTCATCACTCCATAAAACCAATTTCCACCACTCTGTAGACCTTGCATCTTGTTCATTGCACCATGCAAGGCAGGACTGCTAATTAAGATTGGTCATATTTTTCGTATGCATTGCCACTCTCTCTCTCATGAAATTCAGGCTGTGGAGCACTATACATAGTGTTTTAGTGAAGACCTCAACTTCATTTAATGCCTAAAACTCCAATTGATGTTTTGCAGAGATGTCTGGCAAGATTGTTGTGCTACCCTTCTGTACCCTCTGGTCACAGGGAGTAAGCTTCTGTGGTCTTCCTGTGCATTGCAGTTAGTACCATCATGCTTCCATTTTGTGATAACATCATCAGCAGTTAACTTTGGATGGAGCAGGCCAGTAGCATGAATCAGTGTTGGCCTAAATCATGAAAGTGGGCATGCAGATACTTTGAGGGTAGTGTATCAAGATATTGCCATAGAAGTATTCTGTGAAGTTTGATGTTTTGTCCTTATATGAGTTGGTTGTTAGTAAATTCTCCTCTAAACAGATCTAAAATAGTTTTCCTTTCCATCCTGTTGTTTGTTAGTTTTGAAATTCTCTCATTGAAACTCACGTTTAAACAATGTATTAACACACCAGAGCTCTTTTTCCCGTGTTCTTTCTACTTATAGTATGACTTAAACAGTTTCAACATTTATTGTATTCATTCAATTAAGATCATTGAAGCTGTTATTGTCAGCTATTGCAAAATGTAAAAACCAGTTAATTTTGAACTGATCATAAATGGATTTTTAAATCTTGATTAAGCTTTGAAGATTACCCGTCATGATTTCTGTGTATGGGCCTTTGTCCCATCCCTCAGCTAACCAGACAGGCAGAAATTTGCACAGGAATTATATACGTATATATATTATATATAAATATGTATCTGTATATAGCACGCGCTGACACACACACACACACACACACACACACACCTCTTCATGCAGTTGCAGGTCTGCCTTTTTTTTTTTTGGAGTGAAAACTCAGATTAAACCAAGGCAATAAACACTACACTTTATTTTTGCTCCAAAGCAACTAAGTCAAGTTTCCTCTCATCTTTGATAGAATTCAAACACAGGCCTCTTACCTGTGTTGTGGAAGGGCAGTGATTGTAATTACTTGCAGTGAGACTAATTAATCCATCCTCACAAGGACTTTACAAAGCCTTACAGAATTACAAAGACCATAAGAAGTTCCTCCAGTCTGTGGCAGGAATCAAACTCAGACCTTTCCAAATGAATAGCAAGCAAGAGGTGTGGTTACTACCACACCTCTGGTAAAGTGGGTGCTGCTGTCATTTTTCCTAAAAAAAATTGCCAAAATTTTTTAATTTGAAGATTATCTAAATAAGACTATCACTACAAATGTTTGCCTGCAAGTGTTTTGGCAATTTATTTTGCAACAATGTAATATTCAGCCACATCTATTGTTACTTAAAAAAAGAAGTAAAGGGTAAACTGCCGCCATTATCAACAATTCATGTTGAGGGAAATGGACCATAATCTGCTACCTGGTCCAGTGTGGGTATACATTTTATCCTGACTACTAAATATAGTTGATCTGCCAATAATTGGCAGATCAACTGTATTTAGTAGTCAGGGCTTGAACCCCAGTTTAAAGAGCGTGTGCTATTGCACTCCCATTCCTGACCACTTGGCTACGGAGGCCATTATTGTTACTTAGTATGCCTTAAAATCTAAACTAATGGTGTTGCCATGTAAAAAGAAAACCTTTTTTTTTTTTCTTTGTTTTTATACATTTGTTTCTTTATAAGGGTGGCTCTAAGAGTGAAGTGGGAAATTATCGACCTGTCAGTCTGACTTCAGTGTAGGGAAAATCATGGAGGCAATGATCAAGGGTGGAATTCAGGATCATTTGGATCGAATTGAAATTCTCAAGGATACTCAGCATGGTTTTATAAAGGGAAAATCATGTTTAACAAATCTGGTTTGCTATTTTAAAAGGGTCACTCACAAGCTGGATTTAGGGAATAATTTCACATTGTTTATTTAGATTTCAGCAAAGCTTTTGACTCAGTCCCACATGAGCGGTTGCTTATAAGCTGGAACGGGTTGGAATCACTGGGAAAATCCTTAGATGGAGAGCAGGATGGCTTCAGGGCAGGAGGCGGAGGGTTGTGATAAATGGCTATTCCTCAGATTGGGTTGATGTAAGAAGTAAGGTTCCCCGAGGATCAGTATTAGGACCACTGTTGTTTTTAATTTTCATAAACGACATCGATGAAGGAATAGAGGGCGTGATGTCTAAATTTGCAGATGATGTTAAAATTGGTAGAGTAGTTAATGATCACTGTCAAGATGAGCTTCTTCAGAGAGACCTAGATAGACTTCAGGAATGGTCAGAAAAATGGCAGCTATGCTTTAATCCAACAAAGTGTAAGGTATTACACCTGGGAAACAGTAATCCCAAAATAACTTATTCACTTGGTGGAGTTCAACTAAACCCAGTATTGGAGGAAAGGGACTTGGGTGTTACGATACAATCAGACATGAAATTCTCTGAGCATTGTAAACAGGTTGCAAGGAAGGCCCATGGTGTCCTATCGATGATCTATCGAACTTTTGCAAGTAGAGATAGGGACGTGATAATCCCATTATATAAGGCTTTTGTTAGACCAGACTTAGAATACTGTGTTCAAGTATGGAGACTGCACCTAAAGAAAGACATCGAGCTTCTTGAAAGGGTGCAAAGACGGGTAACTCGCCTGGTGAGATCGGCAAAAGGGCGTCCTTATGAAGAAAGACTTCGAATATGTGGGTTGCAGAGTTTGGAAACTAGACACCTTAGAGGAGATTTGATTGAGGTGTTTAAGGCTCTGAGAGGCATCAGTAAAATGAATGAGGACGAAATTTTCAAGATTATAAATGATGCTAGAACTAGGGGACATAAATTCAAGTTACGGGAAGAAATGTTTAGATTGGACTGCAGGAAGTTTCATTTTAGCCAGCGAGTTGTAAATTACTGGAATAGGTTGCCTACATGGGTTGGTAGAGGCTGACAGTTTGAGGAAATTCAAAGGTCATCTGGATAGTACCTTTGGGTGAGGGAAGCACATAGGATGATAAGTTTAATTTCCTTTTCTTTTATTAATTATTATTATTTATTTATTTATTTTTTTTTTTTTTATCATTTTTTTATTCAGGGTTTTTTTTTTTTTTTAGGCTGGTGCAGCATAACCCATAGGCTTTCTTGCACCATGTGGCCATTACTAATACTAAATACTATAATGCTAATGTTTCAATGAATAGTAATACCATAAGTGACTTTTCAGTGCTGAAATAGTGCTGCTGCTAATTTCTTTATTTGAATTGCCTGATGGAGGCAGTTTTTATTTTCTGCTTTCAAGAGGTCAGTGTTGAACCATTGATATCAAAAATAATGTTTAGTTGTTTTTATTCTCTTCTGTCTGTATCTTTGAATAGTTATCCCTTCTGCTAATTTTGATCATTATTTGAGATTAGCAATTATCTGCATAAAAGAAGAGTGGACTTTTGCATCATGGCCTTAGTCGCTCATGCACCATAAAAGCCAAAACCAAACCAAAAACCAAACTAAAAAAACATAAAATAATTAAAAAAAAACAAAAAAAAAAAACATATCTGTGACATATACAAATATTATATTAATTGGAATTGGAATACAGTAGTTAAGTGTAGCTTGTCTTAAATTCCCCTTTTGTTGTGTGGAAGTTTGAGAAAGAACATATCCAAATACTGTTTATTCATAAATATTACTATTTATTATAAATTGAACTTTCATACCTTTGTTGATTTTGCTTACTTTTTGTTTATTCTTCTTAACGTGTATATCATTTCAAGCTTCCTTGTTGTTTAATGTGTATAAAATATTGTAACAACAAGAATGTTGTTCATAAGGTAAGCAGCTAGAATTTGTAAAGAAACAATTTTGTACTTGACTGTTTCTAATAATTCTTTTGTAAATTTGTGTATTTACTTCTTAAACTTGAATTGCCAAAATAAGTGCATGGTGATAATTATATTTTTATATGTATAAAGTTATATTTAGCGTTAGTGTTTTTGTTTTTTTTCTTTCTCCATCCATATCTTGCATTTATTTATTTATTTAGTTAATTATCTTGTAAGGTTTTATAAACTGAGTCAAATATGAATTTGTTTATACTTATCTGTCTTTACCATTTGTATATTGGTGCAGTAAAGAAAATTGAAAGGTAATGGTAATGATAAATGTTAATAATGTGCCTAGGTTAAAAATTTTATGTATGAAATTATTAAGGTATGTAGCACAACCATAGTTGCATTTGTTAGTCATTTCAATTAATGAGCTGTTTAATTTGCACAGAATGATTTCACTGATATGTTTTATTAATATCTGTTTGTCCTCTGATTTATGACAGTGAGGCCTTTTATAAATACAATAACCTAATTGTTGATGTTTCTTATACAAATATGTATGTTGAAATGAAACAGTCATATTATGAATGCTAGTGATTCTCTTCTGCATCTAAGAAAGATGCCTTAATTAAAAATAAATAAAAAAGAAACATCAAGAATTCCACGAGTGGTAAAATGAACTGATGTGTCGTGGAAAGAATCTTTCGTGGAATCTGTGGATTGACAAAAATTGCCATGAAAATGCGACACAAAATGATTAATTTTCAAGCTCACTTTTATAGATATAATAATAAATTGGCCTGCATTCAAATTTTAGTCTGTTGTTTCATAAAATAGATGGTACAAATCTCATTACATAGCAATACAGTTCTAAAATTGCCATACTGGTTACATTTCTGGAATATCCTCTTGGTATTCTGTAGGTCATCCTTGGAATTAGAGCAGCAGTACTGAGTTATCATTGATTACTGAGTCATTAATGCAAGTATAGAAATGTGCCCAGTATGTCAATTTTAGAATTATGTTGCTATAGTGGGATCTGTGCCTTTTACTTTATGAAACAATACATTTAAATTTTGAATATCATGGAGACTTAATGTATTTCCTCACATAAAACCTAAAACTGAACTACTGGCAAGCAAGTTTCCCCAACATACCAAACAACTAAGAGTTTAACTAACATGCTTAACATTTATATTCTATTTTAAACAGTGGCATTATGAGAAATCTTGAAATCCACTTATATATGTTTATAGTAATAAATATCAGCTAATATAAGTGTAGCTAGGTACCATGTGTCAATATAACATGCCATTGCCCTGTTAAAGTCTTATTTCTCATTTTATTTCCTGTCTACTGCATTTATGTATTATTGAAGTGAAACTTCTTTAGGCATGCTCCGGGCAGTTTTCACATGGGAGTAACTTGCATCTGTGGATTGACAAAAATTGCCATGAAAATGCAACACAAAATGATTCATCGCCCTCCCAGCCATTGTACCACCCTGTACCAGGCACGATCGATGCAGCATCATACATAGCAGCGACACACAATGCAATCACTACCCCTACGTGGCCATGGTGTAACTTGCACAGATGTTGCATTTATGTTTTAAATTGCTATATCTCGGCTTCTAGCAGCCCGATTTTAAAAATTTAAAAACCAAAATATTTCTTTCATCATTCATTCTCTACCATATTTCATAAAAAATTTTGATGAAAAAAAATTTGTCATTCAACATGCTGAAGACAAATAGTGAGTGTTGTAAGGTGTAGAGAGCATGTATACGTGCAATGCGACCACCAAAACCACCTCCAATGAGTACAAAGGAGAGATCTAAGCTATTTTGAAAAGATTCTGAAGAAGTTTCACTTAACTTCCACTAGGTGCACTAGGCACACACAATATTTTTATTCTTCTAAATATATGTCACCTAACTTTATAGTATTTTGTGTGTGCATATATAATTATTATTATTTTAATTAAATTTTTTTTTAGTAGTGGATATTTGGAGTTACCTGTTTGCCACAGTCAGGTTATTAAATTTTTACACAGGTGTGTTTTAGACAATGTCTGGATGTCTTGTGACCTATTTTTTGCAAATAATTGTTCAGCTTTTGAACATTAAAGCATATTCTTTAATGTTAACTACAATTTAAAATGCCTGACTTTATTCATATCATTATTTAAAAAAAAAAAAAAGACTGTTTATAAGACACACAAAAATTACATAATGTTTAAGTCCATTTTCTTTTTTCAGATTATGTCCAACAGTTTTTTATATCTACTGCCAAAAGTTTTAAAATTTTGAAAGTTGAATGTTGTAAATGTTAAATACATTTTTGAATAAAAGTAATAATTTTCAGTCTGCTCTTCATTTATAACTGTACACACAATTACACAACATATATAAGTTCATTACATATGAATAATTAGTTTGAATTAATAATATAACCCTACATGGTTACATTTAAGGTTAAAATTTTAATCAATCATTGTTGAAATTTGGTCAAAAATTGCCAAAAAATCATTTTCAAATTATATTTTTGCAACAGATCTATGAACCAGACTTAAACACTTAAGTACAGATATGCATTGAACTGTTCTGCTCCATTTAGTATAAGTAAAAAAAGATGACAGTTGTTACAGTGAATGCCCATGTGGCTGACAGTGGCTAGGATGACCTTTTTTTAACAAGCGGAAAAGGCCTAGTCTGGAATCCTCTTGAGACAGAATTTTTATCGGATTTTTTTACACCATGGCAGGGTGAAGAGTTGCCTGGTTTTATATTGTAGAAACTCGGGTTTTTCAACCAACAAACAAGCACAGTGGCCAAATAACACACACACAAATACAATTCCCACAGCCTATCTGCAAAACTCCATTATTGGCATCTTATAAGGCACCTCTACCCCTAAACAAAATTCCTGTTAGATTTTTGTGTAGGAGAGGAGGACCAAAACAAAATTATGCCTGTGTAATACAAACCATTAATGATGTACTTAACTATTAAGAGTATTTAAGAGATAATTTGTTTATTTTCTGTGATATTTAATAACTATTTAAGTGACTACATATTATATTCCAGAAAATATCAAAAGAGGTTCAATTGCAGTGGTGAAGCTCCTTTGCTGCATGTCAAAACAAGCTGAAATAAAAATACAAGTTTTCGCATGCTATAGGAAAAAAATTACTAAAATTAGTGAATAGTTTTCATTTATTATTTTAAAATAGTTTATTATTACCATGTTGGCCAAGATTTTTGCAGCTCCTGCGAATGCTAAGTTTACTAAGTTTTTGTATATATTTAATCATTTTATTGACTTAATTGTTGTACTAAATTATTTTCAAAATAGCTTTATAGTCCTAGTCAAGCTCCTTGGCTTTTTTGAATTTAGATAGTGATTTTGAAAGTTAATACTTAGTGTCAGATCTTACCATTTGTAACTTCCAACTATTGTTATACGATACGGAATAGCGTAACATAAATCCTGAACTTCATAACGTAAGGTTTAATGTAAAACCGTATAGCGAAATATGTAGCACTGTTTTAGAAATCTGTTAGATTTGTATAGTATTATCAATTAATCAGTAAATTTTATTAATCTTATTAAATTTCATGGTTAATTAAATTATACATAAATGGAATCATGGCCCAGACTAGAGTAGCAATGCAGCAAGCACAAAGTAGCAGTAGTACTGTGGCTTGCGGGAGAACCGAAGGGGGCAATTCTACAACGCATCACAGTCTAAAAAAATGTGCGAAATAATGTGAAATGTTTGCAGACCTCTAGAACAGGACATGATCTAGCCAAGGAGGATGTCTTTGTTGTGTGCTAGGTGCAGAGACTGAAGAAATTAGCTGCCAACTCAGCGTTCTGATGGGCATCTATGGGAGTTTGAGGTATAGGGTATATGCCCTTGAAGAAATTAATGAGGGACCCCACCAAGGTCAGCTGCCTAACTCAACACCAGAGCTCACTCCTGTGCACTAGGCAACACAGCGGCAATTTCGAAGGCAGAATGTGCTGGTCCCACAGGAACTAGTTATTGTTGGTGACTATTGTCAGGGAGACATAAGTGGAACAGGACCAGGGTATGTCTGCAACGGGTAAAAGTTGACGACGTAGGGCAGATACAGGTCAATGCTGAAAAAAAATTGCGAGTTGAAGTTAAATTTGAAAGTGTCTGCAATTCTGCCCAGTCACAATGTGATGAGATGAGATGAGAGCCTTGTCAATCAATTTGGCCCTGGAGAGATTGTGCAAGGCTCATAGGGTAGAATTCTTTTCAGTGTGGTCTGTGCTTGCTAACAGGAGAGACTGCTTCTACAGGGATGGGATACACTTAAATAGAAAAGTTGCAAGAATATTTGCTGATGCTATTGAGGTGGGTCGGAAAGCTGCTGGCTTGAGGGGGTTCACAGACTAAAAGATTAACCATAGGCAGAGGCGAAAGTGATTCTTGAACTGCTATTGTAATCAGCAGAAGCCTAGAGAGCAAGTTGCTGGGGATTTCAAGAGCTGCTGGGAGTCATCATTTGGTGCTGGGCCCATTGTTTTGTGTATTTACCAATGATATCGATGAAGGTATATCAGGCTTAATGTCCAAGTTTGCAGATACAAAGGTTGGCAGGGTTGTTATAAAGACAGTATGCTACTGCAACAGGATCTAGAAAAGTTAGGCAGATGGGCTGAAAAGTGGCACCTGAAGTTTAACATTGACAAATGCAAAGTACTGCACATGGGTAGCAGTAACCCAAGAGAAACGTACCATCTGTGGTACTACACTCGGAAATGGAGAATGAGAAAGACCTAGGGGTAATTGTATAGTCAGATATGAAGTTCTCTCAGCAGTGTAGATGGGCTGCCAGAGCATGTCATGGAGTTTTGTCAATGATATATAGGAATTTTGCTAGCAGAGACAAGGAGGTGATTATTCCTTTGTATAAGGCAATGGTCAGGCCACACCTTGAGTACTGCATACAGGTCTGGAGGCCTCATTTTAGGAAGGATGTAGAATTGCTAGAACGAGAACTGAGAGGGGAAGAACGGCTTAAGTCTGCCAGTTGCAGCATCTGGAGATTAGGCACCTGTGAGGTGATCTGATTGAGGTGTATAAGGCCCTAAATGGTTTGAGCAGCCTCAGTGTTGATGGACACTTCTGCTTGCTCAGATTAAGAACCTGAGGGTGCATTGATTCGATTCGAATTGAGGAAAGACAGTTGTAGAATAGATATGCAGAAGTTTGACTTTAGCCAGTGGGTAGTTGATTGCTGGAAAAGACTTCCAGCAATCAACAAATAGCAAACAATATTTTGCTATTCATGCCTCTCGCAGCAAGTGAGCCATAGGTTTCCCATTGCTATTATTCAACGCATTCTATATTTTTTTCATAAAAATGTCAGCTCTAACAAAATAATCTTTTCAAAAAAGAAGAATAATAACAGTTTTCAACATCTTAATTCATTTGTTTTAAGGCAACGTCAGCTTACTTTGTCTTCAGTGTTAGCCAGTGGTGAGCTATGAATATGTTAACAATGGGCTCGCAGTTTTTCCGACTTTTTACCCAGTTAATTTGATAGGTCACGGAAGTGACGTCATCCGTGGCTTCCACCAGAGGCGCTTCCCACGCTCGCACTACTAGTAGTGTGATTAGAATGCGTGACACATTTTTTGTGACCGGTATGATATCTCGATTTAGGGGGGGTGGACAGATGCGGCTTATAACACCCTTAACCATGCATATAAGAATGTAAAACGTTCCTAGGTCTATCCAAAAAAAAACTTAAAAACCTGGTCGTCATCTCTCGCCTTACGATGATAACTTGATACGACAGTGTCTGGAGTTCTAAGTTTTATATAATATCTTAGTTGCCTCAATCCCCCCATTCTATGTTGCTACTGTCACTAGTTGTTTGAATACTGTGCAAAATGTCAGGATCACACGAATATTCAGCTATTGTGACAAAGTAAACACAGACAAGAAATTTACCGGAAGGCGTGGATCACTCATTTCTCCGAAAAACATGCCCGTAAAGGGGAACCATAACACAGGTTGACCAGAGGCTATCATCCGTGTCGGGAATCTTCTTAATCCTCTGACTGGCTGTGGAAAGCAGATTGACGAGCGTGACTTCTCGGTATGTGACTGCATAGGTTTTATGGACACCTAACATTTTTTAACATTATGACACGGTAAACCCCTTCACCCTTAATTCGCACTTTCACAGTGGTGTCGTCACCGTCCTCCCCACACCGGGTGGAAAAGGCCCTGGTTCGAATCGCGTCGATGACACGGGGAACTTTAACGGGCTTTTTTTCACTCCGTGGCTGAGTTAGTCAGTCTCAGGCTTAGATAGCAAGGTTTTTTTTTTTTTTTTTCCCAGAAACGGGTTTTTCGTCCAGCAAACAGACAAATCGACACGAAATTAACAGACAAGACACAGCACGGCAGATGAATTTAATTATTCGTGTGGCCTATATATAATAGTTTTAGTTTTTTTTCTAATTACCTAAAGACCAGAGGTGAGAACAATGCATACAAAGTTGTCTCTCCTAATCCGTTCGTTACATGGAAATTTTCTTCGTTCAGCAGAAACTATTTTAAATGTAATTACCAAGGGGAATAAAAAAATTCGCTATGAAGAAGTTCGTTAAACAGAGGTCCGACTGTAATTAAATCAAAAATGAAGAAATTTTGATCAGATAAGAGCACTCCTTTGTTCCCCTCAACAATCTTGTTGCTCTAATCTATACTCATTTTAGCAACTCTACATCCTTTCTAAAATGCAGCGTTCAGACCTATGCACAGTACTCAAGGTGTGGCCTGACCATTGCCTTATACAAAGGGATAATCACCTTATCCCTACTAGAAAAATTCTTGTATATCATTGACAATACCCCATGACCTGCTCTGGCAACCTGTAATAGTAGCAGTTTATCAATCCAATAGAATGCATCCTTGAACAACCATAGGCTAGGGAGGTGCTAACACTACAACGGAAGTGAAAGTTCTCAAATGCATTTAGGTTTACAAATACATGCACACTCCATCTGCTAAAATATTTAAATGAGTCTTATGTACAAAGCCTTATTTATACTTTTGCCTTGTTATTGCACTACTCTGAAACAAATAACATCACCAAATGCTTTTATGGTCTGCTTTTTTGTGTCATTTGTTTAAAAGAGACAATCTGATGCCTGACGAGAGACGGGCACATCCTGAAAGACACTATCATAGCAGTGTCCCATGCATTAAATAAATGGCACATGTCATTTGTTTGAAAGCAGTGCAATATAGGGACAACTCGTTGAAAAATTATTGTTGTTTTGGTTTTTAGGTGCATTAACAACTTTAGTTATATTGCACCATTGTATATACAGTCGCGTACAAAAAACTGCTTCACTTGTGAATTTTGAAAATAATGTGTTTTGAGCTGCATTGCGGGTTGCAGAAATGTTCGAAATGCATTTGTTAAATGGAGTATATATCTCTGTGAACGAAATACAATAAAGACTCCACCTGATATAATTAATTGCCATAAATATTTTCCCAAAGAATAAAATGCTTAATTAATCAAAATATGAGAAATCGTGCAAATGGTAATTACGACAACCAACATACATTTTATTGCATTTACGTGTACAAACTGAAATGATAAGTTAACATAATAGTATTAAGTACTCTAAATCAGCAAAATAAGGCCTCAATATTTTGTTGTTCCTCCTCCAACTGCAATTACAGCCTTGCAACGATCTTGCATAGAGTTAATCAACTTTGGTTAAACGGTAACCCAGTTTCGTGATACCACACCCTTACAATGCTCTCCAGCAGCTGAATCTTACTTGTTGGCTTCTTCTGAGCAATTTTAGACGACATTATGTACCAGCAATTTTGAATAGGATTAAAATCTAGACTTGCCGGGACAATCCAACACTGTAATGCCAGTGTTGGACTCCCTTAAAGTGCAGTCAATACCGCAGAAATGCGGTATGACTGCACTTTAAGGTAGTCCAACATACTTGAAACATACTACAGTCATACCGCAGAAATGCGGTATGACTGCAGTATGTTTCAAGTCTAGTGAGACAAGAAGACAAATTCATCATTAAATCTAAATAGCATAAAACTTACCAATTTTACTGTGTGGCAAGATGCTGAGTCCTGTTGAAAAATGCCGTTTTTGACTGTGTAGTGATCCCTAATAACGGGTTTTAGGCACTCCCCTAAGCAGTGTAGGTTTCTGCATTCACCGTTCCGCTAATAAACTTAATTCGCCACACCCCTTTGCTTGTTATGCATCTCCAGACCATCTGACCAGTGGGGAACTTTACAGTCGGTGTTATGCAGTCAGGATGGTATGCCTCCGATTTTCGTCTTCTAACATATCGCTTCCCATCCGAGTTATGCAGGTTGAATTTTGATTCGTCAGAAAAGTTGACGGTGTCCCATTGCTCTTTTTTCCATGAAACATGTGATTTAGCCCAAGAAAGTCGCTTCTTCTTCATTTGTTGGGTCAACAAAAGCTTCTCCTTCTTGGGCCGATAGGCATGCAGACCACATTCCGAAAGCCCTCTTTGGATAGTTCGTGCACTTGTTTCAACACCAGAGGCTATCTCAAAGTCCAGTTTTAGATCAGGAGCACTAGTATGGCGATTCCGAAGGCATAGACATTTAAAATATCGATCTTGGGAAGGCGTAGTTACTCTCTTACGCCTGACCCAGGTCTTCTCTTCACATAATCGGTTTCACGATTTAATTTCTTCACCAGGGATACTGTTGACTGGTGGCAGCCTATTTTATCAGCGATAGCACGCGTAGAAAGCCCTTCGTAGGACACAGCAACAGCTACACTTTATTTTCTTGGTGTCAATTGAACATATGGAGCCATGCTCCATACGATTTTTAGCGTCGTATTTATAGAAATGGCTGATGCAGTGCCTTGCAATTACTGTCTGATGCAATAGAAGCGTTATCTGATGCAATACCTTTGCTTTGCGACAATCAAAATGACTGTAATCAAACAATATCTTATACGTTTCACTACAAATATTATTTTTTTTAGATGATGCAGCTTTTTTGTCGGCCACTGTATATTGTCTGTAAAAGTGTGTATGCTCACTCACCAATCTGCATGTGGTGCGGGCGGAAAAACCTGAAACTATTTAGCTGGAGAAGAGGTAAGAAAAATACGCACCCTCTCCTGATGAAACCGACGAAATAAACTTATTGAAAACACCTTTAGAAACCGCTCCAGTATATGGTGCAATTCAAATCCAGATCTTTACAAACGGTTGACAGTAAATTTACACCTACTGCAAGTTGAATAAATACATATCTCTTTATGGTTGTGGAGAAGGAAACGTTTGTTGATCCCAACTGTTAAGCATAAAACTATAAAGTACGAGTTACTATTTTTAAAAATTAACTATACAAATTAGAACTTCAAAATTATAAAGCAGCTGATGCTATCCAAATCATATAAGGCTAGAAAGACTACCTTATCCTTTCATGTGTTCCTTCAGGCAGCAGGATTTAAACTGTTTGGTTAATGCAATGGTTTTATTTCTCACAGTAGCCATATCCCAAATTGAAACTGGGCCACCAACTGATACCATTACATGGACAACAGGGCATTTATTTTAGAATTATTAATTGATCATAAACTGACCCTCCTCAAACAGTTCAGAAACAAACGAACCACCACAAAGCAGTAATTGCTTTTGAACGTACAGTAGGTAGTAGCATGAAATCACTTATCTGGACAGATCTGGGTTCCAATCCGTTATACGAATTTCTAAAGGCCTCTTCAATCGGGGCTATGGTTAGCAAATGCAGCTGCAGGGGTGGTTTTTCCTTGTGAGTTGTTCGGGGTTTTTCGGCCCACACAACATGCAGATTGGCCGGTGAAACCTTCTACAGATATAGTACAAACGGCTCTATATGGCCTGTTGTTGTTGATGCGCCTAAGAACCAAATGAACACTAACTGCAATTAGTTCTGATATTACACTGCTTTCATAGAATTCACCGGTGCTGGTGTCCCTTTGAAGGAAGAGAGTGCTTGAGGTTCATTTCTATTTTTTTTTTTTTTTTTTTTTTTTTTTTTGTAAGTAGCATTCATTCTTTGGTGGTGTGGATTTGTCTCCTTTGGTTAGGAGCAACCCTTTGTAACCCTCACCAATCTTGTTGCCCCTCTCTGTACTTGTTCCATCAACTGTATATCCTTTCTAAAATGAAACTGTAGGGAGTACTCCAGATGTGGCCTGACCATTGCCTTATGAAGGGGATAATCACCTCCTTATTCCTGCTGGCAAAATTACTGTACATCATTGACAATCCCCATGAGCTGCTCTGGTACCCTGTCTGCACTGTTCAGAAAACTTCTTATCTGCTGCACAATTAACCCCACGTTTTTTTTCCTTCCCCACTTCCCTGAGTGTAGTACCGCATAGTTGATACGTTTCTCTGGAGTTACTGCTACCCACATGCAGTGTCTGCAGAGGTAGCACATTTGTATCGTGACCGTCTTCCCCACGCCGGGTGGAAAAGGCCCAGGTTCGAATACCCGTCGACTACGCGATGAACTTTAATGCGCTTTTTTTCACTCCGTGGCTGAGTTAGTTGGTCTCAGGCGTAGATGCAAGGTTTTTTTCCCCATAAACGGTTTTTTCGTCCAGCAAAACAGAAAAATCGACCAGAGAACACAGGAAATTTACAGACATATTATATAAACGGGTATATGTAAGAAATTACCGGTAACCCTAATATAATAATTTGAATTTGAATACCCATATGATGTACTTTGCATTTGTCAATGTTAAACTTCGGTTGCCACCTCTCAGCCCATCTTCCCAACTTTTCTAGATCCTGTTGGATTAGCGTACTGTCATTAGCAACCATGCCAACCTTCGTATTGTCTGCAAATTTGGACATTAAGCCTGATATACTATTCTTTCATCAATATTATTGATAAATACAGAAAACAATGGTTCCAAAAACCACGCAGGAGTGTGCTGCGCATAGTTGATACGTTTCAACTATTGTTTAACAGAGGATGACCCTTAGCTGAAATTATTTTCGAGAAAGCCACCCCTTTTAAGAAACTGAGCAGCACACCCATGCCTACACACTAGCTTTACAATGTCCTTCCCAGCTTCAGATTATATGCATAAATAATAACATCGTTTCCTCATGACTCCAAATTTACTTTCGCGTATTTCCATACCCTCGTAAGCAGCAGAGTTATATAATTAGCATCTTCACCACCCCGGGTAGAAAAGACTTGAGTTTGAATACCGTCAATGGCGCGGACATCGTATCTTTGGTTGAGTTAATGGAGGGGGTAACATGAGTTTTCTCCTGGGAACTCGGATTTCCATTTTTTTCTCATACAATATGAATACCTTACAAAAATTAAAAATTCATAATTTAAGAAAGATAATAAGTGGCATAAATTATCTGAAATATTAAGTATAAAAAGACACTGAACAGCCACATGAATTAGAATTATGAGTTTATTGAGGTTTAACTATATATTACCTAAACTATATATTAACTACGCGTATATATTACCTTTTTTTCTCATCCACTAGTATAGCACTCTCTTGTAGATGAACCTTCTTAGTGCGAATAGGCACTACAAGGTCCCATATTTTTCTTTCAGTACTTAGGCTTTGGCTACCTGAGTACGGGGATGACTGACTCCACTGGCAAGGCATTGCCACCAGTGGATGATGATTTAAAAGACAGGGGACACAGGCCCGTCTCCACATGCCAGTGGACAGTCACCAGGGAGCAGCTGCCCAGATGGCGTCTACTCCATGGTGGCAAAGAGGCCTGACATAAATAATACTTACTACAGTACATGGACTATCACATCATTAACAACATGTCAGGACTGTTTTACAAATTTTCTATATTCCATCACAGGGACACTAGTCGGAGATGGACATATGTTTGGGAGCCACCACAGATAGGTTACACGTACATACATACGTCCATAAATATTACCTAAAATCTGTCTGTGTTGGTAGCACGGTGGAATTATCACGGCCCTTCCCACACCGAATGAAAAAAAGGCCCGGGTTCGAATTAGGAACGTTTATGGGCTGTTTTTAGCAATGTTCCCCCACACCTCGGAAAGTCTGATTTTTGTCCAGAAAACAGGCAAATCGACTAAAGAACATGCAATTCACGAACATAATACACTTGGGCAGATGAAAGTAAATTCCGGGTAACCCTATATGACCATGACACTTATGATTACCCAAATTATATTAAATGTTAAACAAAGGCAATTATTTTGCATGAAGCATGGGGCTACGCTTAAGATTCACTATTGAACGGGTCAGTGCATTTGCACCATATTTCGTTCTGTCCAAGTCAATAATTAGGTTGTCACTATTGCAATAACAGGGTACCTGCCCACCCATCGATCAGTAAGCCAACAATATTCGAAACGGTGCCGTCTGCGTTGTGGTATCCTCCGAGAATAAGTAACATTAGTTCTCTCTACTGGTGAAGCGTTACTTACTCAAAGCAGTGCAATATCTTGGCCACTCGTTTTGAAGGTATCCACAATATGAGATACAATTAAAACGGTGCCAATTATCGACTTGGACAGTGCACTACGAACAAAGCATGCAAAGGCACTGACCCGTTCAATATTAAATGTTAAAATATAATAATATGAATAACGTAACTGGAAAATGTAAGTTTATGACAAGACACCCAACTAATTAATGTCCTGTCTTTCTATTTATTAGAAAGATTCGATTCCTCTTTGGGACTTATTTTCATATCTGGTGGAATGCTATCGATTGTTTCAAGGACCTAAAGAAAATTAATTTCATTCATTCCCGTCTAAGTTACTTAGTTAAGTTGTTGGTTTTTAGGCGCATCAGCAATGTAGGCTATATTGTACCATTGTGTATTTTGTCTGAACAAGTGTATCCGTGGAGATTGTAAGTTGTGTAGGTTGAAATATAAATTATTGTTGTAGTAATGTTTTAGGAGCATTAGCGACTAGGGACATATTCCTCCATATATACTGTCTGTAAATTACATGTGTTCTGAGGTGGACTTTGTTTGCTGGACGAAAAACCCAAGTTTCCGGGAGGAAAAACCATCCATGTTACCCTCGCTTGAGACTGATTAATTCAGCCACCTTGTGAAAAAGGCCCATAAAGATCCCTCACTTCATCAACGGGATTCAAACTCAGGTCTTTTCCACCCGGTGTGGGCAGGACGGCAATTTATACTAACTGTACCGCGAGGACATTATTTTATAAATGGATGACCGAGATCCATCCACATTTTGAATGGTTAAAGAAAATCGGGAATAATTAAGTACAGTAGTCGATTGTGAGAAAAAAGGTAGTACGACATCAATACGAAAATATGCTGTGTCCTACTATTTATTATTTTCACTTGAACATACCTCTAATTCTTCTCAGTTTTTGTCTCAGCAGATTCATAAACGCTGTTCTGAAAGGTCTGATGGCCAATCCATAAGTAATAGGGTTTAGTGCAGTGAAGAATGTTGTAAGAGTGGCACACCCAAACTGAACCCGATGCGCTTGTTCCAAGTTGGTAAATAGCACGTTCTCTAATGCAGCACAGAAAAACTGTGGTATCCAGAGAGCAGCAAAAGACAAAATTATATAAAAAGCCCTTTTGGTCATCTGCAATTGTAAACGACGCTGGTTCTTCTCACGATGTGCACCAAAAGAAGGTTTACCCTTGAACTGCCTTTTAGCTGCTCTGTCACTTTTCTTCCCATACTCACTTTGGGAATTGAATACAGTTGTCTGAAAATGTATATTTTGAACTGGAATTTCAGAGTGATATGATGTTATATCCATTAACACGGTATCTTCGGGTTGGACTTTATCTGCTTCTATCCGCTGTTTAATACGAAGATGTGAGTTAGGACTGGCAGGTGATATTCGTGCTCCTATCACTTGAGAAGCTTCTTTCCTGGGCTGTTGAAGTAAAGAGTGAACTGCAGTATCTGATGGTGGGATAGATGAATTTGTGAATGTTTTTGGACATTTCGCATTGTCTATTGATATCGTTGGAGGCACTGCTAGTTCTCTGTCGTAAGCATAATTACTGGTTGCACTAATTCTCTCTTCTGCTACTTCCACCGCTGATGCGAGGTGTCTAGAAATTACACGGGCATGCCTCCGGACTGTAGAGATGATTTTTATGTAGCAAACGGCGACTAACAAGAGACAGAGAGTGCTATAAGATGTCACAATATAGAAGATAGCCAAGTGAGTCACATTTTCATGATTCCTCGTTTGTTGGCAGAAATCATTGATAATACTATCGGGAAAAACAAATGTATTTATCAGCCCTATCCCAAAGCCGACAATCCACACACAGATAACACTCATCTGAATGCGAACCTTTCTATGCTTTCTGTCAAAAGGCTTCGAAATTGAGTGTAAACGCTCATAAGCTACAGCAACTAATGCTGCCCCTTGGGTGGCACTGGGAAAAGCATGGAAAAACAGCTGGGAAGAGCACAAATATTTGGATAGCAAATAATGGAAATGATTCCCCAATAAAACAACCAAAGTAAGCGGGATATCAATTACTGCATCAAGTAGATTGGCTACACAAAGACTGACGACTAGAAGGTTGACAGAAGTTACTCTAAGTGAGCGAACGCTGAGGACAGTAATTATAACTAGCACATTTCCTATGAGACCGATGATCATACCACTCCATAAAATAAAGCTGGTGATCACGTACAACATCCCTGAGATGTGAAAGGAAGTACGAATCTTCAGGATTTGTCCATCTTCTCCCAAGAAAATATGTTCAAAAGGAATCCAAAATACTGAGTTGTTCATTATTGTTAGATAACTGCGCCTATCCTCATTAAATATATGCCTCTTAAGCAAACAGCCTCCCTACTTGCAACCCACCTTTCCTACAGTGAATCGAAATGCCCTAACGACGCCTCTGTTAGCCTAGAAACGGTACCTTGACACCAACAGCTTCACAATACGTAATACTGCTCAACGATAATTATAGATATTCAAAGTGGTCGAAGAAATAAGCCGCAGGTGGTTGACATTCAAAAAAGAGAAGTTGTGACAGGTTTTTTCATACAGTTTGTGAAGTGGAAACTATAGCATAAATGTTCGCATTGGACAGATTCAATAGAAAATACATATTAACACTTCAGCTACTATATACCTTTACTGATAAATTGGCCTATTCGGATTCTGACGATTTGACATTCTGACAATCAATAGAACTTTTACTCATAAGAAAATGTGTAGAAGACCTCTTATTTGTGAGAAGTATCCTGGCATGTGATGCATTTATTTCTCTAAATATAAGAAAAAATGTATGTTTTAAAGAAATATTTAAAATAAAATACTTTCCACTTGAAGTACTTAAATTAGTTTATCGGTACGCAAAAGATAATTAGACATTTAGGTTTGGGAGGAGTTCTAAATTTAGAAATTTCGAAGTTTCTCGCTGTCTTATCATTTCATCGTTATTCTGTGGTAAACCACCATACCAAATTTTGTCCCACTTCATCCCAAGCTGCATGAGTCTCGCCACGTTTTCTACGTGTTCTGTTAATTTTGTAGAGCAGTGTACTATTACTACTACCACCGCCATTGGTGTCAACCCATTTCATGGTGGAGTCGGGAGGAAGTTTAGATTCGAATCCTGGCTTGACTGGAAAATTTTTTACTGGTTATCACGATCCAATTAGTCGGTCTCCTGTGCAGGTCACATGGTTTTTACTCTCCGAATATCGAGTTTTCATCTAGCAACAGGCTGGATAAAAACCTATTGTTTGTCA
Organism: Mastigoproctus giganteus; assembly: GCF_048544385.1. Classification (NCBI taxonomy): domain Eukaryota; kingdom Metazoa; phylum Arthropoda; class Arachnida; order Uropygi; family Thelyphonidae; genus Mastigoproctus; species Mastigoproctus giganteus. Next base: position 252,934,541 of record NC_143576.1, read on the forward strand.
GTTGTGGGAGGTCTATATTCATTGTATAATAATTGTCCTCACCACACCTGGTGGAAAAAGACCTGAGTTGGAATACCGTCAATGACGCGAGGAATTTTTATGGGTATTTTTCACAACGTGGCTGGGTCAGTCGGTCTCAGGCAAGCCGGGTGGTTCATTTTGCGAAAACTGGTTTTTCTTCCAGAAAATAGGAAAATCGATCATAGAACACATGCATTTACAGGTATAGGGTTCAATATTCTCCTATATGCAGCGCAATATGGTCTAAGTCGCTGATTTGCCTAAAACCCCACAACAACCAATAATAATGTGTGCATACCTTTTAAATGCGCTTAGTTCTGTAAGGTTCGAGTTTCAGACACGTTCATGTAACGTTTCAGGCTCAAAATCACTTAACTACTTTCTGAAGTGTGGATCTTATAAAAAAAAAAAAAAAACACAGAGAACCTCATCTGCCCATGTGTATTATGTTTATAAGTTTTGCATGTTTTGCTGGAGGAAAAATCTAGTTAACCTCTCCTAAGTTCGACTTAAACTCTGCCATGGAGTGAAAAGAGCTCATAAACGTTTCTCGTGTTATTATTATTATTATTATTATTATTATTATTAACTATATGGTGCAAGGAAGCCTGAGGCTTATGCTGCACCAGCCAAAAAAAAATTTCCCCGAGTTACCCTGAGAGAGAGAGAGAGAGAGAGAGAGAGAGAGAGAGAGAGAGAGAGAGAGAGAGAGAGAGAGAGAAGAGAGAGAGAACTAGAAGGGAATCACCAAGAAAGAGAAGAATGAAGATATCCAGCTCAGGACCCTGGGTGTGCCAAGCCCATACTCACCAGATGTGAGTCCCTGTTGACGGGATTCGAACCTGGGCCTTTTCACTAGTGTGGAGAGGATAGTGATTACAATCACTGCTGCTTTTGATAACAAAAGTGGTTCTTGTTTCACAGAAACCCAATATATCTTTGAAAATTCCATGGTAATTATTGTTTAAAGCATGTCTACAGTCCTAAATTTATGACAATATGCTTTATCTTTTAAAAACAAAATCTTCGGAGGGTAAATCTGATAAATTCGATATCCATTCGATAAGACAGCTTACAGAATGGAGCGCCCTTAAAGGAGCGTTCTTTCCTCTGTGATTACAGCAGGATTCATTTAACCTATAAGTTTTTTTTATCCTTCTAACAGTTCAGTGCTGAACAACGCTTCTCTGTAGACCATGTTATGTTTGCTAGAGACAAACAGTACCGCCAGAAGGCTCTGAAGGAAGCGCTGAATACTCTTAGTCCCTCTAATCCAGATCACAGCTCTTCCCTCTTGACCTTTCTGGCTCTGAGTGCGGTCTCCACTGCACTTGATCTCCCGGTTTCTCTTGCCGTGTCCTGGGGGAGAGCATCATTTTCATCATCGTTTCCTCGCCCACGTATGATGCTGACATCTCAGCAGATTTCAGTCCAAATCACTGTAAACAACACCACTCTATTTTGGCGCTTTTACTGTCTGTCATCTGATTCCTGCATGTTCTCTCAACTAAACTGCCGCAGTCAGCTAATGGACACGAGGATTGTTTATTCATCTGTAATATGTGCTCCTGTAATTTGTCTTCGGGTAATAGCTTATATTTACTTTCCAAGTAAATTGCTACACATTAATACCTCAGCTGTAATTTTCACTTAATTTTGTATTGTAATTGTAATTTTTAAATTTAAGCTGTTGTTTGTAATGATGTTGTTTTAGGTACTTTACGTATAATAACTTCGCATTGTTTTGTACCCCATCTGCCCACGTGTATTATGTTCATATGTTTTGCTGGAGGAAAAACCTAGTTATCCTCTCCTGACACTGACTTCAATTCTGCAATGGAGTGAAAAGAGCTCATAAATAATAAAATATATCAAATTTAAATTATATTAAAAAACAAAATAAAGTAAAGTGACCAATATCATCTACCTTCACTTCATTTATCTGTTTCTTTCAAGTATTTATCGATAGAATAATGTAGGTCAATCAGTCAATCTTTCATAAAAGGAATATTTTACAACATCTAGTCTACAGCTATCCCCACTCAATTAAAATTTATATCCCCTTATGTCACGTGACTAAGCGTAAACATTCTCTCGGCATTTAGTTTACTCAAACTTTTCAAGGCCTTTCCGACTTTTAATTTTTTCGTCAGCCTTGTAGGAGCATACCATTTGTACATATAAAGCACCCAAAGATACTTTTTCCACTTCCTGAAAATATGGGAAGAGATTAATGAGAAAATATGGGAAGGATTATGACCCTAAATGGGACGGCTTCTTTTTGCTGGTTCTATCACTTCTTTCCATTTTTTTTTGCACCAATGATGTGGTGGAAGCGTGTACCTCACGAAGCTATGCTTCCAGACTGTCTCGTATCCATCACTCAAACTGCTGGAGGTGGTATCATGGTATGAGGGTATGTTCTGTTGATATGGACTGGGTCGATTCATATCATTAGAAGGTCGCGTTGCCTCCAAGGAATATCGTTAGGTCGAGTCGGATACCCTCTAGTAATTCTAGTAATCCCCTAATTTTTACAGAAATAATGGACTCTGATCGTTATTGCTTTGCAGAGCATGGAATATGATCATTCTTGGAGGCACAATAATGTATTCCGGGCTTTACTGTTTGTGACTGGTATTTCCATTTTATTAATTGTCTGACAAAACCTTTCTTGATGTATCATTAATGAACGATATTAGAGACCCGAAACCTTCAAATTATTTATTTAGACATTTTTTTAATTTTCTAAGATCGTTTCGATAATACTGTGCTACACATCTCTACAAGTTGTGTATATGTATAGAATTATCTCTTAGCTTTCATAGTGTATCAAACTCCCATACATGCACACGCCCTCGCGAGTACCACCGTTGGTAGGATCATCGTCCTCCCCACACCTGGTGAAAAAGTCCCGCGTTCGAGTGCCGGGAGGAATTTTTATGGGCCTTTTTCGCAACGTGGCAAGGGCAGCACGGCTTTTTTCTCCCCGAAACTCGGGTTTTTCATCCAGCAAACAGAAAATCGACCTTAGAGCACACTCAATTTATAGACAGTATACAAGGAGCAATATGGCCTTAGTTGCTGATGCTCCTAAAACCAACAACAACAGCACGCACACACACACAGAATTATATATACTGTATATAAAAATTTGCTTAGTCCCTCTGTCTGGAACGTTCTTTGAACTCGTATAACTCAAATTTTTAATTTTTACTTCCCTGAAACGGGTTTGGTGAAATATTCGCCAAGGGTACACTAGTTTTATATATTTTTATCACGAGACTTTTTTGTTTTGAAGATTTTTTGTTGCTTTTTTCATTTACCGCTCTTGTTTGATATAAATTGTGAAAAATTACCACACGACTGCAATCACTGAGTCTAAAAACTGACCTTGAGCTTGCTTTGCGCGATGTGTGCTAACTTTATTTCTTCATGCAGCAAGTGTGAAGTAACTGTGAAATTTAACTTCAACCATTTGTAAAATTAAAACTCAACACGGTCTCAGGTTTAATATATTTGTATATTTTTATTATTCTTTACAAGATCTGGAAAGTCAGATGTGCTTTTTTTTCTCTCTTTTGAACATACGACGTAACAGATTAAACTGATCTTGGATGAAAATTTTAAGTAAACTCTGGTTTAAACGTAAACAACTTTGAAGGAATGGTTAATAGAAAAATCGAATTTCTCTAAAATTACCTTCGTTTCGTGAATTATTGGGCTGTGGGAACAGTTTTTCCCTTCTTTTATTCACAGCATAGCATTAACGTTGCCTTCTAGCGAGGCTCTGTATTGTCACTGTATTTTAATCATTGTCAAAATTAATAAAATGATGTTAGAATTGCTCTTTGCCTAACTGTTTTGAAGTTAATTAAATTAGCAGAACTTGCGTCCACTTTTTATAGAATAGACTAATAGGAAGCTGAAGTCTGTGAATAGAAGGCCCTCGTGGGTAGCACGGTGGATATAATCACCGTCCTCTCCACACCGCGTGGAAAAACCTGACTTAAAATCCCGTCAATAACACGAGGAATTTTATGGGCTTTTTCACAATGTGGCTGAGTTAGTCGGTCTCCGGCGAGCGTAGCATGATTTTTTCTCCCAGAAAGCAACAAATCAACCATAGAACACACATAATTTACTGACATATTATATATGGCACGATATGGCCTAAACTGCTGATGGGCCTAAACCCTACAACCAAACAAAAAAATCTCTCCAGGTCTGTAGTCTTCAGTCTTCAGCCCACGATATATACCCGTTTGGATCAAATCATCAACATTCTAATTGTCCTTCCTCTCAGTTTCTTGTCCATCACTTTCCCTTCAATTACATCTTTCTTAAAGCTCTCATCCCTCAGTGCATGTTCAATCCAATTTTCTTTCTTTACTTTATAACCTTCACCCTACTTCGATTCGATTTTCTCCCATTCTACGCAGTACTTTCTCATATCTAATCATATAACCTTGCAAAGAAAATCGATGAATTTGAAGTTTTGATTACGTCATCAAATGTTGGCATTATGGGTATAAGAGAAACATGGCATCACTCTGATATTGGCGGTGCAAAATTTCATTACACCGAGCACAATGTGTATAGAAAGGACAGACTTACAGGAGGGAGGGTAATTCTCTTAGTCAAGAACAACCCATATGCTAAACGAGCACAGACTGTAGACACGAGTTACTGATTTAATACAGTACTGAGTTAATCTGGTGCAACATAAGCTGCAGTAAGTTCATAAGCTCCCTGCAATGTGGCAGGGAATATGATAATGATGATGTTTTTGAACTTGTTATCTCCTGAAATGTTAAGGCAAAATGAGTTAACCTGTGGACCGTAATTTTGTTTACTACGGATGATTTGTTCTCTCAATAAAAAGACTGAATTTTCTACTTGTAGTAAAGAAATTGTATCTTTAAATATGAAGGAAATATCATTTAAGAAGAGTGTATGGCTATCTTTACTGGAGCGGCCCATCAACTCAGTGTTATGGGTCCTACCAAGGCATAAATCCGTTTCATGTTCCACCAAACTGCTTCTGAGAGGATGTTCCGTTCTTTAAAAGAGCAGATTTAGACACTCGCGCGGGATCATCAGATGACACTTGTAGGGTGGGAGATTTCTTTACTCTAATCGTTCCAAAGCCAGAAGTGTCATCTGCTGTATCCCATGAGAATGCCAAAAAGTGTTCGTTGGACAAACGGGACACCTTCCCAGAAGCCATTTGGGAGAAAATGAAATGGATTTGCGTCGGGACCCATAAAACTGAACTGGTGGTCCGTTCCAGTAAAGTTAGCTATACTCGCTTCTTAATGATTCTATGATACCTAAAGATGGCATTTCTTTGCTAGAAAATTCACGGCGTCTTCAACCTTTATTCAGGCAAACAAATCATCCGTTCTAAACAAAAATACGGTCACCAGGGGCAGTCCATTTTTGCTTAATATCTTCGGAAGACGCTTTTCTTGTAGATACATTTAGGGTCTGCGCGGTAGCACAGTGGTGTGGTTACCATCCTCCCCACATCGGGTGGAAAAGTCCTGGGTTCGAATCCCGTCGATGACGCGAGGAACTTTAGTGGGCTTTTTTCACTCCGTGGCTGAGTTAGTCGGTATCAGGCGTAGATAGTAAGGTTTTCCCCCCAGAAACTGGAGTTTTTTTCGTCCAGCAAACAGGCAGATCGACCAGAGAACTTAACTTAACTATGAATTGGGGAACATTATCAGCTCCTGCAACAGCAGTGGGAACCAATTAGTTGATGGCTTTTATAAGTTGAGGTGAAGTGAAATTATAGCTGTGAAGGATATCCAGATAAGACATGTGATCTGGCATGTCAAGTTTTGCCAGCCAGCACACTTGACAGTTGAAATCTGGTAATGTGGTCCATCCATTGGTCAGGATCAACCAGGATTTGGTTGCTGAGGCACCTATGACGGTAGGGAATTTTTCCCATATGAAGTTGAGCATTGAAGAAATTAGCAATCGCTGATGATTTTTGTCTGTTGAAATGGGTCCGTGCTTTTGAGTGCAAAATTCGATCAAGAACATCGTTTGTTTCTTTCCAAATTTTGTGCAGTTGTTGTTTCAGTTGAAAGGCTGCATTGGGATCCTTGTTCCACCACACATTCTAACCTTCTTGGAGGCGGAAAACTGATTTTAACCTTCTTGGAGGCGGAAAAGTTTGCGACAATATCAATCCAGTTTGTAAGAATGGTTGTTGAATGGAGGCCTAAAAGAAAACGTTCTTTGCAGCTGACATCAATGCATTGCAGCATCAGTGAAAAAAGTGTATTACTCCAAAGGGGGGACTACGTTTAAAAGTAACAAGTCTTACGTGACCTCGCACCCTTCGAGGACATGCTAAGGAATGAGTGTAGCAGCCTTAAGGCATTTTTCAGTATTCAAAAAATTTGGGCTGATGATTGTGAACGTTTTACTCCGCTTATAATTTTTTTGTTTGCATCAAGTTACTTAGGTACTGCACCATAGTATCCAATGAGATTGGTCAGGAAAGATCGCCCCTTAACAAATTCATGCTGTGACGCAGAAGCGGCCCCAGATCTATCAGCGCCCTGTGCGAGATTTTTTGGTGCGCCCTCTTCGACTTTAAATTTACAGAAAATCAGTGAATTTTCGGGGAATTTTGGAGCCCCTAAATTTTGGCGCCCTGTCTGGGGAACCGCTCGATCGTGCCTTAAGCCGGTCCTGCTGTGACGACAGTATAAGAGCATTCGTCTCTACATAGTTCTGCATTCGTTCTTTAACCAGTGACTCCATTATTTCCCTTGGAACATAAGTTAACCTAACAGGTCTGTTATAACACATATCACCTTTTGATTCCCCTTTGTGAATTGGTGACAGTTTTGCATATGTCCAGTCCATAGGGACCTCCCTTAAATTCAAAGATTCTCTCATAATTATGGCTAAAGGTTTGCTTGTCGCATCTGCTACATTCCTTAATATAATTGTATAGATCCTATCCTCCCCGAGTGCCTTTTTTATGATTAGCTACAATTTATCTACCACTCTCCTCTCAGTAATCACAAAATCATTTAGTTCCGTATTAGAGTTTTTTAATAAACTTCTGGCATTCCTTCCCTAAAGAATTCTTCATGTGTAAATGTAGATTCAAGATTCCAATTCCTTTTGCCTGCAACCAGAGAAGGATGATCAACAGTTAAATAATCGGTATCATGTGGACCAATGTAATTCAACCCCTTCCATCTACTGTTTACATATGCAAAGAAGTCTTTGCTGCTTTTGCTTGCATTATTTTCTAGAGACTTCTCGTAATCTGCTTTAACTTCCTAACCTCCTTTGTGACTTAATTGCAAACAAGTTTATATGTACTGCAAGCCTCTGTATCACTCCCGATCTGTATGCATCCCATGCATTTTTCTTTTCTTCCACAAGTCTCACCGGTTCATCTGACATACATTTAGGTGTAAGCTTTTAACAGTATTTCTTTGTTGGTCTGAAAAACCCAGTAGCTTCTTCGATTTAGAATTTCTGTTGGTAACATCATTGGTTGGTCTAAAAGCAGAGAATTTAAAAACTGTTTGAGAACACTGTAGTCACCCTTAAGAAAGCAAAAACCCATTCCTTTACTCTTGACAGTAATTATGTCTTTATGTAAATCCCACATCAGTCCTGTGTGATAACTGTTACCCAGTGGGTCATTTACCTGCAGATTTTTAATCCGTGAAGAATCGCTGCAGATGATAATATGAAGAATATTGCTTCTTCTTTTTGCCTAAGATGCTGCTGTAGAAAACAGTCGTCCAATAAATCCACAAAATTCTTGCTAGTGTGTGAGTGACTGACCCACCAGTTCCAGTCAATATCTCAGAAGTTAAAATCCCCCATTATAAGACATTCCAATTTACTGGCCCTCTATTTATTTGTACAGTTGTTTGCTATACTCATTACAGTTATTGGGCCTATAGCACATTCTTACACTCATTTTTGTTTTCCCAGTGCTTATATCACGCCAAACTGATTTAAAATTGCACTGACTACCCGTGTCGACTGGAAGCCTTAGCTTTAATATGCTTCTCAACTAAGAGCATAACTCCTCTCCCCTCCTGTCCTGCCCCATCTTTTTGTACACTTTCTACCCTCCATTTAAAAATTCTGCCTCTCTTTGTCTGAGTGACACCATTTTTCCGATAACCCTACAATGTCTGCATTTGATGACTTAATCAGTACTTCAAATATATTTACCAATCTTCCAGCATTAGTGTACATGCAGGTATACATGCACCCGTTCTTACTCTCAGTTATGATTTTTTTTAAATAGCGTTGATTAGTTCCTAAGTTGATTATTGCAGGTTTCAATATTGGTTGAGGACAAATTTATTAAACGGCAGATATCATTGTTTTTAAATTGGTTATATTTGATTTTTAATTACCACTGTAATTGTTATCATGTTTGCTAATTAATTTCAGGTTCCATTTAAGGATTTAGAAATATACACTGTGCAGCCATTTTATTAGGTACACCTACCTAGTAGCGTTGAGCCTAGTTTAGCCTTCAAAACAGCCTGAATTCGTCTAGGCATGGATTGAACAAGATGATGAAAACGTTGTGCAGGAATGAAGCACCATGCAGACCATGAGTGTATCACGTAAGTTCCTTGAGATTCGACGGAGGTGTAGGTCTGCAGCGAACAGCTCTTTCCAGCTCATCCCAAAGATCTTCAATAGGATTGAGATCCGCGGACTGAGTGGGTCACTGCAACAAAGAAAAGCCATTGTCATGTTCCTGGAACCATTCCATAGTGATTCGGGCTTTGTGCACCGACGCATTATCCTGCTTGAAGTAACCATCTGACTGAAGATAGACTGTCAACAAGAACGGATGCACTTGGTCAGCAACGATGTTTAGGTACGATGTGGCATTCAGACGTGAATCTTTGGGTATCAATGTACCCAAAGTGTGCCAAGAAAACATTCCCCACACCATAACACTGCCCCCACCACCTTGCACTGTATTCGTCAGATATGACGGATCCATGGATTCATGTGGTTTTCGCCAAATTCTGAGCCTTCCGTCAACATGATGCACCAGGAATTTCGACTCGTCAGACCAAGCAACTGTTTTCCAATCCTCAATAGTTCTTTGCTGGTGTTACTGTGCCCACAGGAGGCGTGCTCTCTTGTTCTTCATTGATAACAAAGGTACGCGATGTGGCCGTCGGCTGTAGCCCATTCGCTACAAAGTGAAACTAGTGGTTCGTTGCAATATTTTGTTCTGCGCACCAAGGTTGTATTCTGACGTGATGTGCGACATTTTGGTCCGTCTGTTTGCTTGCACGATTTTCTTCCACAGGAGTGACATTGAGAGGATGTTTTCTGTTTGTTGCACCATTCTCGATACACCCTTGAAACTGTTGTGCGTGAAAAGTTCAGGAGAACTGCCGTTTCAGAGATGCTTTGTCCAGCACGTCTTGCACCTACTACCATGCCACGTTCGAAGTCCGTCACTCCTTTTTCCCATTCTTGCTACGGTTTGTACGCTTAACTGATACTAGAAGATTGTTCTGCTGCACTAATATCCACACCTGTGGTCATGTGACTTGCAACGTTGTGGGACAAACCATTTGTGTGCACAGCAGGGGTGTACCTAATAAAGTGGCAGCACAATATATATATATATATATATATATATATATAGATAGATAGATATCATTTGCCCTTTTCTTTAGATTTCGTTTGCAGAACTACTGTGACAGGTACAATTTGGTCTTTAGCATTAGCATTGGCATTAGCATTAGCATTAGTAGAGGCATACGATGCAAGAAAGCAAGCTTATGAAGCATCAGCCAAAAAAAAAAAAAAAACACGCTCCCATTTCACCCCTCAGTTCGTTCCAAGTACCTGTCCAGCTCAGCCATAAATTTATTTAGGCTATCAACTTCCACAACAAAGGATGGAAGTTTGTTCTACCAACCAACCACCCGCTGGCTAAAGGCAAACTTCCACACATCTATCCTACATCTATCTTTCCTCAATTTGAATTTATGCCCTCTCCGGTGATTATTCTGAGCAAGAGGAAGAATTCCATTAGCATTGAGTATGGTCAAATCATTCAAGGCTTTATACACCTCAATCAGATCACCTCTCAGGTGCCTAGTCTCCAAACACTCTAATTTGCAAAATTTAAGCCTTTCTTCGCAAGAGCAACCCTTTGTTCTATTCACTAATTTTGTTGCCCTTCTCTGTACTCGTTCCAACAGCTCTACATCCTTTTTAAATGAGGCCTCCAGACCTGTATACAATACTCAAGGTGTGGCCTGACCATTGCCTTATACAAGGGGATAATCACCTCCTTATCCCTGCTAGAAAAATTCCTGTATATCATTGACAAGACACTATGAGCTACTCTTGCAGACCGTCTGCACTGCTCAGAAAACTTCATATCTGCCTGCACAATTACCCCCAAGTCCTTTTCGTTCTCTTCCACTGTCAGTGTAGTACCACAGAATTGATACGTCACTCTGGGGTTTTGCTTCCCATATGTAGTACTTTACATTTGTCAATGTTAAACTTCATTTGCCACCTCTCAGCCCATCTGCTCAACTTTTCTAGATCCTGTTGCAGCAGCATAGCGTCATTAGTGTCCTTAACAACCTTGCCAACCTTCGATTCGTCTGGAAACTTGGACATTAAGCTTGATATACCATCATCAATATCATTTATAAATACAGAAAACTGCAATGTACCGAATACTGAACCCTGAGGGACTCCACAAGTAACATTAGTCCACGATGAGCAGTGTCCATTGATTACCAATCTCTGTCTTCTTCCACTCAACCATCCCTTTATCAATAGCAGCAATTTGCCTCCAATGCCACACTGCTCCAATTTGTGCAGCAGTCTTCCATGCGCAACAGTATCAAAAGCCTTTCTAAGATTCAAATATATGATATAAAAGTTATTCCCTGCATCCAGTTCCTTTGTGACCACATCGTAGTATCCAATCAAATTGGTCAGGCAAGACTTTCCCTTAACAAAACCATGCTGTATCCGAGCTATAACTGAAGTCTTGTCTAGATGATCCTGCAGTGCTTCTTTAACCAGTGCCCCATTAATTTCCCTGGAACAGTAGTTAAACTCAAAGGTCTATGATTACTTGTGTCAGCCTTTGATCCTCCTTTGTGAATTGGCGTCACATTTGCACATCTCCAGTCCATGGGTACCTCCCTTGAGTCCAAAGAAGCTCTCATAATTATGGCTAAGGGTTTGCTTACTTCCTTTGCTGCCTCCTTTAATATAACTGGAAAGATCCCATCAACCCTGGGTGCCTTTTTAATGTTTATCCTAAACAATTTCTCCTCCACTTTCCCTCTCAGTTATTACAAAATCATCCAGCTCACTGCCAGAGTTTACTTCACCTCTGGCATTCCCCTTCCTGAATAACTCCTCATGTGTGAATGTAGATGCAAAATACTCGTTTAGATTGTTAGCCACCTGAGCTGGATCCTCAACTGTTGAACCATCAACATCCAGTGGACCAATCTGATTCATCCCTTTCCTTCTTGAGTTTAAATAGGTAAAGAACTCTTTTCTGTTTTTCTTTGCATCCTTTGCCAAGGATTTCTCATAACCTGCCTTTGCCTGCCTAATCTCCTTTGTGACTTGGTTACAGACCAGCTTATATCTATCATAGGTTTCCATGTCACCCATTAATTTATATGTATCCCATATATTTTTCGTCTCTGCAATATGTCTCATTAGTTTATCTGACATCCATTTAGGCCTAAACCTTGAACAATATTTCTTAGTTGGTATGTAAAGCCTAGCAGCTTCCAAGATAATTTCTTTGAATGCTTCCCCCCCACAAATTCTAGTCAATATCTGGGAAATTAAAATCTCCCATTATAAGACTCTCTGATTTACTGGCCCACTCTATTTCCCTGTACAGTATCTTATTATACTCATCAGAGTCATTAGGCCTATAGCACACTCCTACTCTCAATTTTGATCTCCCAATGCTTATGTCACACCAAACTGACTCGACACTGCACTGTCCAGCGATGTCCACTGGCTTCATTTCCTTGGATTTTATGTGTTTCTTAACTAATAGCATAACCCCTCCCCCCTTCCTATCCTGTCTATATTTTCTGTAGACGTTGTACTCCCGAAATTCCAGTTCTGCATTCCTTATATCTGTGTGACACCACGTCTCTGATATCCCAACAATATCTGCCTTTGATACTTTAAGCAATACCTCAAATTTATCAAATTGTTTATTAATTTATTTACCAAACCCCTAGAATTGGTGTACACGCAAGTATACATGCACCTGTTCGTATTCTTAGCTACCCTAACACAACCCATGTGTTTAATTGTACCGCAATGACTCCCAGCAGTCTCTGAAATATCCTGTATCTTGTTTTCCAGGCTTCTGCTCATTCCAATAGAAGCAGTGCAAGAATCTCTTTCACCTCTGCCAGTGGCTTCTGTTAATCTATTATTCCTTGTATCCACCCAAGCTAGCAATTTTCCGAAGCACCTAACACTGCCTCGATAGCATCAGCAAATATTCTTGCACCCTTTCTATTTAAGTGTATCCCATCCCTGTAGAAGCAATCCCTTCTGTTAAAAAGTACAGTCCATGCTGAAAAAAATTCTACCCCTTGAGCCTTGCACAATCTTTCCAGGGCCGAATTGATCGACAGGGCTCTCATCATATACTCCCTCCTATCGCGTCTGGGCAGAATTGCAGACACTTTCAAATTCAACCCTAATTCACGGCTTTTTTTCAACAGTGACCTGTACTTGTTAAGTAATTCCGCCGGTCTCCTGCTCTTAATATCATTAATTATGTTGCCCTCAGTTACCCTTGTGCCAATAAACCCCCATTAAAACCAACCAACCGTTTTCTTAGTATAATTTGGTTTTCTCTAGTTGTCTAGATTCATATACCTGAAAAAGAAACGTTGTACCTTTCCCAGTATCGTTGTTCACGTTGAATTTTACTTCACAGGTCCATCCGAAGTGTCGTGTTACACAATTCCTATTCTTGCTGTCCTCCTAAAAGAGCGATTTTCTGAAAATTTTACAATAACAGAATGATATTCTATAAATATTTATACTGAATTTGCTGTGTTCTGGTTTCCGCGCTTCTCGGGTGCAGTTGTGTTCATTTTAATTAGGAGAGCAATATAAAGGCAGATTGCGATCATGAATATCGTCCACTCTGAGGATGGAAACATCTATTTCCCAAAACCGTTAATCATAGTTAAATTATTGCTTTGTAACAACGTAGTGTAATTTGTATCCTTACTATTAATCAATCTGAAGGCACTTATTTGGAGTACTGTTATATGTGGAATATTAAGCAGGGTATTCGAAATACTTTGACTTAGTTTTGGACCTTACCTCATAAATTTGACTTAGTTTTGGTTAAATAATCTCGCGACGAGTTAAAAAGCAGGTTTTTCTTATCCAAATTAAATATTGATCACCCATAAAATAAGTTGTGATGAATTTAGTTCGTTAGAGAATTCTTAAAGCGTGTGTTCTCATTCTTAATGTCCCTTCTAGGTACCTCAAGGTACCTTCTAGAATTAAAAATTTGGACAGATTTTTTTTCCATTTTAATAGATAAAAATACGTTTTTAATCATCTTGAAATTAATTTTGATCTTGACATTAAATATAGAGAATATTTAAATATTATTAGTAAACAAATTTTAGTTTTGTTTGTTCAGTCATTTTTTTTTGGTCTATTTTAATTCTTTTTGTTCTATATGTTCCTTTGTGGTGTACATTCTTCTATCTCACAGTAACGTTAGTGGATTTATTTGCTAATAAAAATTATTTTATAAGCAAATTATAATAACAATTTTTATTATAATCAAAATTGTTATCATAATATACAGTACTTCCAGATTGAGTCTTACTTGCTGCAGTACCCTCATGGGTTGCACAGTTGGTGGGATCGCCGTCCTCCCCACATCAGGTGAAAAAGACCTGAGTTCGAGTCTTGTCGATGACGTGAGGAATTTTTATGGGTCTTTTTCACAAGGTGGCTGAGTTAGTCGGTGTCGGGCGAAGGTAGCATGGTTTTTTCTCCCGGAAACTTGGGTTTCTCGTCCAGAAAACAGAAAATCCACGCAATTTACAAACTATACACGGAACAATATGGCCTTAGTCACTGATGCTCCTAAAACCCAACAACAACAACAACAACAACTGGCTGCAATCATTTATAGCCGAGTGTATATTAGTGTATATTAGTACACGTATTTCACTTTACCCTGGTTCGAGCTCTTATGAGTAATAAATACGACAATGTTCTTGTGTTCGCCACTTTATAAACTCCTCTGACCTTATGGGGCTGCCCCGATGGGTAAACAGATGATTTTTATTGCACTTTTATGATCTGCGCCTTAACTTCTGTACATTAATGTATCTTCGAGACTCAGGTGATTGTTGTGCCGGGATTTTATTAATAAGATTTTCGATATGAAGCCAGGAACTCTCACGTAGATCATGCTGAAAAACAGTTCGTTGGATTAATTAATCGAATATCTTTGTATTACTTTCATTATGGCTACTATTTGCTACTTTCCTCTTCCAGTTAAATTTTTAAAAAACTTTTATTAAATTTTTCAATATATATTTTAAATTCTCAGGCTAACTTTTCAAATTACTTTAGTTTTTTAATTTCTACATATTTCATACACTGGTTCCATTAGATTAAAAGCCCAATTTGTATTAAATTAAGTTAGTACATGAAAGAAATAGTCCCAAAATTTGAAGCTATTTTTCCAGTTGTAGTCAACCAGTATTATTGAAGATATTGATCGTAATTTTTCTAATGCTCATGTCCTAATATGGTCTTCACTCATCAAGCAAATATGGTCTTCACTCATCAAGCTGGTATAGCCCGTACGGGCTATACCAGCAGACGACCCCTACGGCATCCTCTCATAACCAAGGTTCATCGGCGTAAAAGGCTAGCCTGATGCAAAAAGCATGCAAGTTGGACGTTAGAAGACTGGAAGAAGGTGTGCTGGTCGGATGAGTCACGTTATTTACTCCACACCGTGGATGATCGAGTACGGATTTGGCGTCAACAACATGAGGCTCTTCATCCATCATTAATGGTATCAAAAGTGCAGGCCGGTGGAGGCGGTTGTATGGTGTGGGGCACGTTTCACTGGCAGGAACATGGACCCCTGGTGCATGTGGAACAACGTGTCAATGGTCTCCGCTATCGTTAACTGCTTGCTGACTGTGTACACCCCGCTATGTTACACTTTTTCCCGAATGGCGATGGTGTCTTCCAAGATGACAATGCACCGAGCCATCGGGCACTTGTCGTGCAGGAATGGTTTGAGGAACAGTTCTGACTTCCAGCATGTCGATTGGCCTCCGAACTCCGCCGATGTCAATCCTATAGAGCATTTTTGGGACACTATGGAAAGGCATATCAGGCGTCTGGATAAACCAATCACCTCAGTACCTGCACTGCTGACCGCATTACGCACAGCTTGGTTGGCCATACCTCCCGAACGCTTCCGACATCTTGTTGAATCTGAATCAATGTCACGTCGGATAGCTGCTGTACTGAGGGCAAAAGGAGGACCTACGAAGTATTGTGGTAGGTGGTCATAATTCAGTGATCATTCAGTGTATGTGATATATATTTTTCCCCCTGGAATGAAGTAGTTAACACAGGAACACCCAGGAGAATTGGTAGACGTCATCATGCGTTAATTGATATTTGGTGGTATCACTTTTTTGATTTTTATTTACGTCAAAATATGAAAGTCAGGACATTGCAAAGCACCACCAGTTATGCAGAAAAATATACATTTCTTAAGTAGAAATATAGCCTACGTTCGTAAGCTTGAAAAGCGTAGCCCTGGCAACTTGCTCGCAAACAGTATTCGTAAAATATAACATGCATGGATTCAGAATTCAATGGATATTTTTGAGTGGGGACAACACTTTCACTAAACTTGGAGTATGAAAGATTCTAAAAGAATTTGGTTTAATAGTTTCAAAAACATAAGTGAAAATCGAAGGTTGAAAGATGCCAAAGAACACCATCCATGATTATGGAAGCTGGAATTCGTAAAGTACCTACTCGTGATACGATGCAATCTACGGGTACGAAATATTTTACCAAACTGGCGTTACTATCCTAACGACAAGTTTGCCACCGTGGTGAGAGGCGAAGGGTTGAGTAAATCCTGGATAGTAGGTTTGAATTGGTTGTTAAAGAGAATTCGCGAATATCGCAGTGGGGAAGCCTAGGATTCGTGATATCGTCACTGTTCTCAACTGTAGGATTTACATTCTTTGCACAGGGCAGTAATTAACCATGTTCTGATTTGATAATACCAAGTTTGTATATTTCTGAATAATAATTTTCTTTTTCTTTGCATTTCTTTTATCACTTAAATTAACTGGTAAAATGAAAACTCAACAAAATTGTTTAATCTATTAAGAGTATTTGTGGGTCACAAGACATAAATCCAATACAAAGACATACAGGTTCAACTCAGTCAATATCAGTTTCCATAAATGATTCGCGTATAACCTAAAACGAGTTTAATACCACGCTTTGAAATATTCCACAGCGGTTATTGCAGTTTTAATTCCTCGTTTAAGGAGTCCACTGGGTACCTCATGGAGTGACAAATCCCTTAACTAATGTGCCATATCAGGAGTGTTTATGTGTATTATGTCTAAGAGGCCCTATTTATTGGTGGCCTCCTTTTAGTATTTTAAAAAATCGTTTCGAGCCAGTCATGTCCAAGTCACATTCTTCACACGTTGCCCAGCTCACTTTCCATATTGACTTACAGAAGTTTCTTTATGAGAATGAAGGACACCAGGGTGAGAGCCATGATAGCAAACTTTATTTCCAACCAAACGAAATGCCAGTGGTTACAAGAAGTACAGAATTTACAACACCGCGTTTTATTTTACAGTTATCAGGGCTCCTAAATGGGCTACATCTCGAGCACACAACTGCAGAAAACACCATTTACATCTCACAATGGAACAATTTCAATACTTTTGCTAGAAAAGAGAAAAATGAGTAGGTAGAAATATTTTGATTATATTTCTTCTCCGAAGAAAACTGCTCTATTTTGATTTCAGCTTAGAACAGATGGTTTAATCTTAAACAAATTTAATTTCGGAACTATTAAAAATACACATTAAATTTAAATAACTATCAGCATGATGAAACTTTAAAGTTTTTTAATCTCCGAACCTGGTTTGATTCGATCCCTCTGGGATTTCAGCTAGGAATAAACAACATTTAATGAGATGAAGTGCCGGATCAAATACGAGCCCTTTGGAAAGGATAATTTTTTATTTTATAGGAACTTTTTTAAAGAACACGAAAAGAGATTCTTTTTTTGAGCTGTGTAAAGCACGTGCTCACAAATGTATCACTTTTAAAAAATGAATACTCAACATTTTATTAAGGTTAAGGAAACTGAATCGAGTAGCATTGAAAAATTTTCTTCTTTATTGACATATACAGTAGATATTATAATCGCATGAAAAATAGTTAATTTTCCAACAAAAATGAGAAATATTAAAATCATACATACACCCAACTATCTAAATAAATGAAAAACGCTAAGTGATCCATATAACTATATACAATTGTCATGATGTGGACATCAAGAAAGACAGAAACTCCGGTGAAATAACGTAGCTTGGGAATGTTTGAACGTTAATCTGAGATTTTGTCCAGAGATAAGTTTTAAAAAGACAAAATTGAATTCATTTAAGTGGTAAGAATAAACAAATGGCTAGCACGCCTGTTTTCGAGTTTCCAGCAAGGGTGGGATTCAGCTCGCTTGCATTTAAATAAAGTTTCCTAATGCAGTGGGCGTAGTAAGTGATAAGCGAAATATAAATTTTGTATAATGGGTGATTTAATTTCCTACATTAAAGGCTGAACTATATATTTATTTACTTAGGACGTAAATTCTCATACAAACATACATAACGTACACCTTATACTGTAGGAAAATAATTTAGACTTAATCATGTAATATGCCAAGTCTCTAAGGCTTGTTAAATCTAACTAAATTCTCTAAATACGGCCTAGATATTAATCAGTACAACTGACACCATTATTATGTACACACACCAAATGGTGAAATATTTATGAAAGCAAATATTCCAAAATTCTCTGATGAAAATAGCATAAAGAGAGAAATTAATATCAGAACGAACAGTTCTGGTTGCGAGACCTGAGGCCAAAATGTCATTCTACTTACTTTCAGTAGTAAAATGTTGTCTTAAGTTAAAAAAAAATCAAAAATACAACATGAATATACAGGTTCATGTACGCACTCTCACTCAATCTAACATACACGTGCATTCATACGTACACATACATCCAGACAGCACAACATCGCTCTACGTTTACAGGTATATTTGAAATGCAAACTTTGCAAAATGTAACCCTACAGCAATTTGGACTAAAGCGTGTAAGAACCTGAACTAAAGCGTGTACAATGTGAACTGAAACGTATCGGAGCAAATCATATAGAAGGAAGCCAACGAGCAGAATGAAGAAAAGCCATCAGGAACTCACATATCTGATACTTCACTTTAGACAGTATACTTTGCAATGAATTGATTAAACTTAAAAAAAAACGAACGATCAAATAAAAATATGAGGTATACCGAGAATCAATCACATATTTATAAACAACGATTCCCAAATTGGGTCCGCGGCATTCCAAAAAGTTTCCCTAAGGGTTCTGCAAGTATCTCATTCGTCTCCAAACATGCCCCGAGTGGAAGAAGTTTGGGAACCTCTGTTGTCTGAGTTTAACAGAATTTTACAAAGTTATAGAAGAGAGGTCTATGCGTTTATATTCGTAATATGCGCATAGCCAATTAAAATGAAAAATCATTTAACAAAAATATGTGGCTGATACATCCTTTTTTTTTTTCGATGGTAACGTAATGAACTGATATTATTATTAATTAAAACGATTAATAAAGATCATCAAACATTTCTCATAAGGCATTTCATGTAAGATCAGATATATTTAAGTTTCGGAAGAGTATATCGAAGGTAAACTTAGGCTATCATAAAAGCTAAAATATGCGTTATTTAAGGCTCTAAGCCGATGCCATTATTTCTGATGCTAAACTGAATGACAGAAATGGCCTACTGGAAGACGAGATTGTTGTTATTCTTTCATTTTAGTAACAAAATGGGCTTTTAGATACTACCCAATAGTAGTTTAGTACAGAATTGTGCGCTTAGCACATTGAATTCTAAATCTACTAGTACACGTACTACATTGGGGATTCAGACAGAACTGCAAGTACACACAGCTACTAAACTGCCAAACTAACTCTATTTAGGTTTCCAATTGCTAGGGTATGCCCCCACCCACGCTCTTTTTCATTTCAGGGGAAAAATAAAACTCGGTTTAACTGAAAATTTGTTTTATAATTTCGAATAGAACAGCAGCTTTTGATAGGAGCGAATGTTTTTCATACTAGTACGCAATTGAGGTGTTTTTATCTTAATGGTAACTCAGAAATTCGTCCAGAACACAACATTGTCTTTAAGGAGAACAGTACATCTATTAAATAGACGTGAGTTCGAAAAAAAAGCAAGCTTTACGTACCATTTATATACAAAAAAGCCAAAAATACGTCAATTAGTTTCAATTAGTTCTTCAGGTTTACCCAAGCAATCCTGAATCCTAAGTAGATGTATGTGGATTTACCTCGTAATCCACTTGATATGCAGTTTTCGAAAAGGAAGACAAGGATTTTTTGTCAGGGATGCACTCAAGTGCTTTCCTGTTTGTTTTAGAATCACACACAGCTGTACAGAGTAAAAAACTCTACAGCTAGAAATATTACAGTTCAGAATGAAATTCTGTACAAGCAGACTGGTTTTACAATAAAAGCTCCACAATGGTCGATTAGGCTGACAGACATTGATCATCGCTTGACAGCTCTACACAAAAACGAGATTAGTCCATTTTAATATAAAAAATGCAAGCACATTCACAATATACACGAGCAAAACGTTAAGCCTAATATACCTGTCAAGAGTTTCATAAATATTTTCTAATTAGAGTACTCGTGTAATGAATTACCATTTAGATGATGCCTAAATGACTCGGTGACTGCAGGTTGAGTTATTAATGGAGTTACTGTCGAAGAGAATTCTACAACTGTTGCTTAAGAGCATCCGTGGCTAGGAAAAAACTGCCGAATAATGAGCGTGTGAAAGAATGGTCTACAGAAAAATCAAATATCAGTCTACAGGTGATGTGGTATCCCATAATACTTTGGTACATAACTATCGCGATGGCATCTTCCTGCAGCGGTTGATTTCCATACAGAGTTCAGTTGGCGAAATATCAGAACCCCCATTTTTTAAGACCATGCATGGCAGTCCTCTCGCTTGCACTGTCGTTGCCCAATCTTCTTTCTTTGGCATCAGATTCCGAAAAAGGTGAATAACGGAGTGGTAAAAGTGACAAGGTAATGTTTGAAGTGGAAATTACGGAATATCTACAGTGCGGAATATCTACAGGGTTGTGACTGTGGTTATGCCATCTTCTCGAAGTTTTCTGGCCCGAATCTCTTCTTGAATGTTGATGTCTGGTCGGAACAACTCTTTACAGCGCTGAAAAAGACAGGTGTACAGTTCTATTAGAATTTATTAGAAATATTTTGTTTTGTGCACAATCATTTTAGAACAGTTTCTTTCTCGAAAGAATTTCTCAATAAAAATACAATATTTGAGAAAAGATGCTCTGGAGCAATGTTTCTTACCCTTCTACTTCCGAAGATTCTTTTGAGAAAACTGAAATATGGCTTAAATGGTTATAAAATTTTTAATTCTCTACTTAAGTGGTTCCCAAACTACTGAGATGTATAGACCCTTTCAAAAATCAAAAAAACTTTGCGGACCCCTATTATAACATATGCACATGTTTTATATATATGGTCACCCACCATTTCGCTGACCCCAGTTTGGGAAACGCTGCCCTACTTCGTTCTCCCGGTTAGCACAATATTCAGTCTTTCCCCAAACGGTGTGGAAAGGCCTGAGTTCGAATCTCGTCAACGACGGGAGGAATTTTTATGGGCCTTTTTCACAACGTGGCTGAGTTAGTCGGTCTCGAACGAAAGTTGCGTGGCATAAGAGTGCTTTCTTTCCTAATTAAACTATAGCTACAGTGATCTGTAAATCAAGGGCAATTCCTTACCATTGATTTATAGATCACTGACTGATTTTTATTCCATTTTTTTCTGGTTTCTTGGTCTGCCAAACAAGCAAATCGACCACAGAATAGATGCAAGCTACAGACTCAATATATAATACTGTAGCTTCAATTTCTTTAGCGGTTGACGCACACGCTCACTCACTCACGTTGAAGGTTTTGTTTTGTATTTTCCCTTTATTATTTCTTTTCCTGTTTCACCCCAAGTCCTGATAGGGGTGGCAGGGGAGATCACAACGTAAACAGTAACACTGAGAACCACTATTCTAGACAATAATTATCAAATCCATCTTCTGTGAAACGATGTACCTATTGCAGCAAATAATATGTTTTTTTAATTTCTGAAGTGAAGGCAGAGGACTGTGCTGATGAATGCGCCTTTCCACTTCATCCCCAGATGCCTAATGGGATTGACTCCTGTCTATAGGAGCAAATATGTAACATTACCGGTTGTACCTAATCCACACCGATGTTCAGATATGTTTTTCTGTTCAAGCTTCCATCAGGGTTCCACGCGTATATCTCGAAAACAAGCCCTATACCAGTGCATCTCCTCCAAAAATCTGCACTGTCGGTACACAACAGGATGATTCCAATGCTTAGTGTGGCTTCCTCCATATGTACACTCTTCCATCGGTGCCGAAAAGCGTAAATCAAGATTCACAGGACCACAGACTCGCCTCAATTAACCCGATGTGTCCATTCTTTGCGTTCATGGCACTAATAAAGTTGCATTTTCTGGATTGTCTTCGAGATCGCTTCTGTGAAGGTTTCGTACTCTCTAGTGCATAGTTTTAGGTTCTTCGCATAGTGCAAGCACCGTTCTCTTCTGATGTTCCCTCATTAAATTCAGTGGTTAGTTCCCTGTCGTTTGGAGATAATTACACTTGATAATCTGTTCCAGACAGTATTAGGTGCAGAAAAATACAGTCACTAATACGTTCCGCGTCAGATATGTCACCGATACCTGCCGGGCGCTTTTTCATTCTTTGTCTTGGATGGCATTGCCCGTGAATTGACCTGAAAAGCAATGAGTCAATCATATGATTTTATGGCGCTTTCCTACACACGTTACCTGCTCCTAATAAATTAGCCAGGCTCTTTATATATACACTATGCTGCACTTTATTAGGTACACCTACCTAGTTACGTGTTGAGCCTCCTTTAGCCTTCAAAACAGCCTGAATTAGTCTAGGCATGGATTGAACAAGATGCTGAAAACGTTGTGCCCGAATGGAGTACCATGCAGACATGAGTGTGTCACGCAGTTCCTCGAGATTCGACGGAGGTGTAGTGTAAGGACCCGTCCTTACATTAATTAATAAAAATTGTTAAATATTATGAGAATTTAACTGTAGTACGAATAGTGGTTTTCTGGTACAAACAACATGGATTAAGAAACACTGGAATTCAAAAATACCTTCCAGTCGCTCTCTGTTTAGTAGTAGCTTGTTTGTATAGAAGTTCTTTGACGAGTCAGTGAAAGTAATATACCATGACAAATCCCCCATTAAGACAGAGGCAGATGCACCATAGAAAGGGCCAAGAGTGCTTAAGCTGGCCCTCTTAAAGATTTCACGGTGAAACGCTATTAGAGGTGGGCGACGTCACCAGGTGTGCGCGCGTGAGGTCACGGGAGGAGCTGTGACGCTTCTCAGTTGACCTGAACTTCCGCCTCTCTTTCTAGATTGTTCTCGTATATTCTAGGCCATGGAAGTTGGGACACAAAGAGTAAAGAAGACCCGCCCACGGAAGAGGAGAGGAGACAAATGAGAACACAGTAAAAAGGATGTGCAGATCTCCTATTGGCCAGGAAGAAAGGAGAGGGAATTTTGAGAGGGAGATTCTGAAAAGGTTTTCGAGGCATTCTGGAAAAGTTTTCGTGAGATTCGGAAGAAGTTTTCGGAGCGGTCTGGAGGATGATTTGAAGGAGTTGGAGAACGATACAAAGCAGAGCAGCAGTCTAGTTTGGGTGATAGCTGCAGACCTGAGGTAGATGGAAGCAGTGATAGAAATTCTGCATATCCTGACAGCCAGTAGGAATGTTCACCTGTAAACATGGAAGCCGTAGTGAGGAAGAAGGAAGAATCACACCCTGAGAATCATATTGGCAAAGCCAGTCGAATGAGTGGTCGAACCATTGACCTACTCGAAAACCCCTCTATCCACGGAAGAAGAAATGCTGACCGGTAAAGAGTATGCGACACTGATTGATTCCAGCCGTGCAGTACCCGGTAGGGAAGCACCATAATCACCGAGGTCCCCAAATGAGCGCCCCCGCATTCCAGTACCTGAATGACCGATATGAAAGGAAGCCGAGCAGAGAGGGAAGTTCCAGGCCTAACACGTAAGTGCTAGAGAGTTTACCGAAATAGGTGTACTTAATTTATTAAGGAGAGGACTTTAGGAGAAAAATGTGTATATTTAAGTAATGAATATATGAATAAAGGGGTAATGTATTTAAGACGGACGCAGCCTATAATTTGAAGTGAAGCTCCTCATATAAATGCTTGCTGGAAGGAGAGGGTATGATAGTTAACTGAGAATTGTTTAATGTTGGGAAAGGTTTTTATAATATGTATGAAATTGAAGGTTGAAATTTCAATTTATTATGAGTTGATTGGTGGGGAGTATTTCTGATTTAAGTAGGGGCTAATTAATAAGTGATATTATAAAGGTATAGAGGATTAACTGTTCAGAAGGGTAATGTTAAATTGAATTGATTAATATTTCCTGTTGACCTGATTGCAGAAAAGGTGTCTTATTGAATAAATGAAATTTTCTTACAAATTGAGACACGAACTCTGAAGGTTTTTGTGAGCCAGTTCATTGGCAGGTAGTAGTTGGTTTATTATACAGACTGTTCAGAAGAAGAGTGGGAAGAATCTATGTAAAGTGTATGACACGACCTATTGAAGTCCCTGTAAAGAACATGAAGAGACACCATGTCATAATGAATAATAATGTGTATTAGAATAGAATATCTGATGATGAAACAATTGAGTTTGAACAAGATATTTACACATATAAAGGTTAATGAATTAACAAGTCACCAGCCAAATATAGTTTGACCAAATACTATTGCTAATTTCTGTATGATATGTTAATAAACATTGTTTTATTTTACATTCAAGTGTTGGAGTCTGTCATTCCAAAACTCAGCCAATCCTGTGGAGAAATACTTAAAATAATTAAGGTCCCCTACGAGTCAGGTAATCTTCTGAGAACAAACAAGTCAGATGCTAAAGTGGGAGGATTGGACTACGGGGATATACATATAAAAAAAGGGGATAAATTACAATAATTAAAATATAAAGAAAATTAGGGCAACCAAGAAAAACAATAATACCCACGTACAACCCCCACAGTAGGCCTGCAGCGAATAGCCCATTCCAGCTCATCCCAAAGATCTTCAATAGGATTCAGATCCGCTGGAATGAGCGGGCCACTGCAGCAAAGAAAAGTCATTGTATGTTCCTGGAACCATTCCATAGTGATTCGGGCTTTGTGCACCGGCGCATTATCCTGCTGGAAGTAACCATTTGACTGAGGATAAACTGTTAACATGAACGGATGCACTTGGTCAGCAACGATGTGGCATTCAGACGTGAATCTATGGGTATCAATGGACCCAACGTGTGCCAAGAAAATATTCCCCACACCATAACATTTCCCCCACTACCTTGCACAGTAGCCGTCAGACATGAGTGGTCCATGGATTCATGTTGTTTTCGCCAAATTATGAGCCTTCCATCAACATGATGCACCAGGAACTTCGACCAGACCAAGCAACTGCTTTCCAATCCTCGATAGTCCAGTGCTTGAGTTGCTATGCCACAGGAGGCGTGCTCTCTTGTTCTTCATTGATAACAAAGGTACGGGATGTGGCCGTCGGCTGTTGTAGCCCATTCGCGACAAAGTGCGACTAGTGGTCCGTTGCGATATTTTGTTCTGCGTCAGAATACAAAGTTGTATTCTGACGTGATGTGCGACATTGTGGCCCGTCTGTTTTCTTGCACAATTCTAGCCATCCTCCTCTGACCTCTCTCATCAACAAGCGATTTTCTTCCACAAGAGTGCCTTGAGAGGATGTTTTCTGCACCATTCGTTGCACCATTGCCGATACATCCTTGAAACTGTGGTGCGTGAAAAGTTCAGGAGAACTGCCCATCTTGCGCCTACTACCATGCCACGTTCGAAGTCCGTTAGATCACTCCTTTTTCCCATTCTTGCTACGGTTTGTACGCTTAACTGATATTAGATAGGTTGTTGTGCTGCATTTATATCCACAATTGTGCTCATGTGACTGGCAACGTTGTGGGACAAACAATTTTTGTGCACAGCAGGGGTGTACGTAATAAAGTGGCAGCACAGGGTAATTTGCTATGTGATATTATACAAGATATGATTTAAGTAAAAAAAGATATAATTTGTTATTTATTATATTTTAAAGAGAAAAGGGTTACCTGGCGGAAGTCTCCTGGTGTGGTGACATACTTGTAGATGGCGTAGAGAGGAATGCACAACATGGAAGACAAAGCTAGCAACCAGCCGATAAATTCACCCCACCAGGGATAGATGTAGCCAATATAGTCCAACCGTTTGTATTGTATCAGACTGAAAAAGAATACCCCCTAATGGAAAATAAAATAACGTTAACATTCTATCAAAATTCGAAGCTTTATATGATATTAAAATCAATTTTCTTGATTTTTGAATCACTGACTAATTTTTATTATTAAAAATCCCTTAGTAAAAAGAAGTCGCCCTGGATCCTACCTTATCCTAACCTCTCGTAGATTTTGTAACCATAGTTGCAGAACCCAGAATGACTCGGGATAAGGTAGTAATCTTTCTCCCCAATCTATCCTCCCCGAAGAAATATCCTATGATAATTCTGAATTCTGAATGCAAAATTATCCTAAATTAAATCTCATTCAAATTTGAAATCTTTAACGACATGTCCAAATTCTTTAGTCGAATATTTGCTTACCCCGCAAACCATGGGAGTGAACACGAACCAGCAGAGTTTCCACCATAGACAAGGATAATAACCGAGTATATCATGGAGGTTTTCATAATAACGGTTGACCCCTGAAAAGAAAAAAAAAAAACAAAACAAAACATAAATTGTAACTTTATTGGTATCTTCGTTATACAACTGATTTATGTATAGAATTTGTTTATGAACATAGAGTTTTTAGTTTCAGAACATCGGACATATTCACCAACTGGGGAGGAAGGAGATAATTCACGTTCCTCTATTATCTTTTTTGGAAATTAGCATTTATTTTGAACAGAAAAACAGTGTGGATAGCTGCTTGAATATAAGGATGAAAAACGGGATGGAAATTGAATACCATCAATTTTTGGGGTCAGATTCTACATTGGCCACCGTTGACCTTGAGTATTACAATTTTGCTGCAGTGGCACTAACAGATTGCTAATGTAGCATCCTGTGATGGCTTTTATATCTATACCTGACACGTACATAGCTGGTATGATTAATTTTTCCCAAAAGAATAATACTTTTTGGCAGTATAGTGTATTTATTTATGGTGAGGGCCATTATCCACACTGATCGTTTAGGTGATTATTATCTCTTCGACAATGGATACCTTTAGCCAAGAGTTCGAAGTGTTGGGTGTACTCTAACGAGTTTAGAAAAAGCTGGAGAGAAAATTACAGTAGCTACACTGCTCGACAAAATTAACAGAACGCATAGAAAACGTGGGAAAACTTGAGATGAAGCGGGACAAAACTTGGTATCATTGTGTACCATGGAATAACGATGAAATGAGGAGACAGCAAGAAACTTCGGACAGTATAAGGGATTTTAAGCGGTTGTATAACAATTACCAGAAAGGTCACATTATAGAAGTCGATAGAAGATGCTCGAAAATATGATTACATGATACAGCGCATGATCCCCTCCAACGGCTAAACTGGCCCGAGAATGGTGAACCACGCTCGATATAAGGGTGTCTATAAAACTCTGTGGCAACAAATCCCATTCTTCCATCAGCGCAGACCTTAAATCACCAAGTGGCCGAGGACTTGGTCATCGACATGTAATGCGATGCCCAAGGGCGTCCCACACATGTTCGATCGATTTAAGTCTGCTGATCCTGCTGACCACGGCAGTCGTTGGATATCTTCAGTTTCAAGATATTCCTTTTACCACTTAAGCTCTATGTGCAGTGGCGTTGTCGTGCATGAAAAGAAAATCCGCACCCCTAAAAAGTCGCACATAGTTTTCGACGATCTGTTCTCGGTATCTCTGCACAGTTACGGTACCCCTATCAAAAACATAAAGAGGGGTGCAGCTGTTGATCATTATTCAGTCCCATGCGAGAACACTGCCTCCACCGTAAGTGTGGAGGCACTGTTCTCGCATGGGACTGATGTTGGTTTCTCTCCAACATCAGAGAAAGGGAATTACGAGTGTTCTCGTAATTCCCTTTCTCTGATGTTGGAGAGAAGGTACCGCATTTCTCGTTGTCTCCAGATGAAATAATGTCTAGAATCTGTTTGTAGACTAAAACGGGACTCATCAGAGAACAGAACTGTACCCCATTTGACAGGGCTCCAAGTCATATGTTGATGGTATCAGTTTAGACGAGCTCTACGGTGGTTTGTGGTTAATGGAATACAAACCACTGGCTTCCTTGTGTTGATTCCACGTGAATTAAGCTTTCTTAACACAGTCCGGTTGGAAATGTTTTCACCTGTGTCCGCAACAATCAGAAAAGAGAAGAGACAGTTGATGGCAGGACAGTGTAAGGTTCCATCTTGCTGTTCCAGCCAGATAACGGATTGTTCTGGTTGACGTAGCCCTCGGGCGACCTTGGCCAGCTCTTCTTGTAATGGTACCTATCTCCCGAAACTGCTTCCATAGTGCTGAGACGACGCTGCGTGACAGATTAAAGAAACGTACCAACTCCGCCTGCGACTGCCTAACTTCAAGTCATCCAACGGCCCGCCATCTCAAAGACTCATCTAAACGACGTCGACTCTATCCTAAGTACTGGAGATGTGGCTGTCCCACTGAGCAAACCAAAAGGAAAAAAAAAAAAAAAAAAAACGGCAATGAAGTGATGTGGTCACAACCCGTGATTTTATAGGCATAATTAATTTGCATAATGAAAGGTGATTGTTGGATTTCTATTGAATACTCGGAATTTGCACGCCAGAAAGGCTATTATATCAAATATTCGCCTTCAGCGGCACTCTTCACAATAAAATATTCACGAAAAACATTTTGTTCTGTTAATTTTGTCGAGCAGTGTATAGCAAGCGGTGGAAGCAAGATGCTTATGAAGATAACCCACACTGAGCTACCAAAAGTCATGGGACATTCCTCTGATTGCAAGAAAAATTGTGACTACTACGAATTATGCAAATATCTTGGCCTTTAAAGGTGATCAGTGGTTTTGAAGAGACCATGTGGGGAAAAAATAAAAGCAGTTTGCACGTTGTTCCTTATGAATCGCACATTTCGAAGTCGATGGTTGACAACGCGCTGAAGAAATAAAAGTTCAGTAGTAGCATGCCCCAAAAAACAAGACCTAAAATACTGTTTGACAGCAGCCGACATCAGCAACCTCATCTCGCCATCAAAGTCTAGCGAATATGCGTTTGAAACTGCGATTATCCTCAATTATATTGAGGACAATCGCAGTGTATTATATTGTGTAGGTTCCCCACTGCCAGCTAACATATCCCACCCCCAGAGCGGGATGGGCAGCTGGACCTTCATACCGGATTCGACACTCCTTGGACATGACACCGACGAAGACATTCTGCGGCTTTGCTGCCAACACGCCATTGGCGATCCGAACTGGGTACTCTAACCTGGTTCCCTTTAAAACCCCATCCCCAGGCAGGGAGTGGAGGAGACGGATCTCTGTCTCCTCTCCTCCCTGCCTACCATGGCATTATATTACAAGGCTATTTTCTTGCCCATAGTCGCATATGCCGCCGGTGTATGGATGGAGGCTGTGACCAAGGTTAGAATCAGTAGGCAGCTGATGTCGTTGCAGAGATCCATATTGTTGGCTTTTCTGCATGCTCCTAGGACTGTTTCAACGGTTGCACTGCAGGTGCTTGCAGGGACTATACCTGTAGATTTGTACATTCTATATCGTGGCATGCTGTATGCTCTACGAAAAGGTATCTCAGCTCAATGTTTGGGTATCTCGGTTGATCTGACTGCTAATGCTAAGGACGAGAAAGTCAAAATTTGGAACTCCCTGATTGCTATGTGGAGGGCTCGTTGGAGCTCTTCTAGTTTTGGCGAGATCACAAGGAAAATTATTCCGCTCGCGGATTTTGCTACATCGAAGACAGTGTCGTCCTGGTTTTGTCCTTCGATGTCTACAAGCTATATTTTGACTGGCCACGGATCATTTCGTGATAAGTTGTATTCAAGAGGATTGGAGCCTGACCCGTGGTGCTCGTGTGGTGAGACGGAAACCTGGACACATGTGTTGTTTGATTGCCCCTGTTACGGGTTGGAACGTCGTCGTCTCTTTGATGAGGTTTCTCCCTTCGCCGAGGACAACGTAGGAATCCTCTTGAAAGACGTTTCTAGTTTCCAGGCTTTACAAAGGTTTGCAGCTGCGGTGTTCGCCAGAAGAACTATAATCAGAAACTTTTCAGATCTAGAGTTGGCAGCGTATTTGCATCATGCATGATTGCATCTGGGTTCGGGAGCTTCAGTCCGGGAGGCTTTTTGTTCGGTCTGGGGCTCCTGAACATGTACCACTACGGTGGTTTTTTTTTTTTTTTTTTTTTTCTCTTCCCTGGTTCTTGGGTTTGGGCGGCCTGAGACCAGGGATGTTGGCACCCAACAGTATTGCACTTCTTCTGTTGGGTGCATGTTTGTGCTTAGCAGCACTCTAGAGTATAATAGTAGAAGCAGGTCCGGCTCCACGTGCCGGGGACGGGCATCAGGTTGCAGCTGAAGTTGTCAGCTGCTTCCTGATGGCAGAGTGACCTGACATAAACAACACATTAAGCTCACAAACATTCCTTCAATACTATTGTAATCTTTCCTATTCAAATTTTGGACATTATTATTGGATGTACTAGTGTAAATTAATTTACACATTAAAAATTCTTGTTCTGGAATTTCAATTTCTTAGCTATATTTCAGGCCCACTTTACAGTTTTCTGTAAAATAAAGAATTAGGTGGAGATGGGCATTTGCCTGGGAACCACCCCGACACAGTTTACACACACACACACACACACACCTCCCTGCCTACCCCCCATATTTCGCCTGGTGGGGCTCGTCTCCACTGACCTCTTTGGGGATGCCTACTCTATCCGTCCCTATTCTTCTATCTGTTTCCTCCCCAGTCTTCAATCTCCCCCCCCCTCTCTCTCTCTCTCTCTCTCACTAAATCGACCTAGTACACCCCTTAACAATGCCGCCAAATTATAACCAACGTCTAAATTCTACCGGTTTTGTGCAAATCTCTAAGATATCTAACACTATCAGCTTTTATCTAGCGTTACATGTCTAAATTTAATAACATCAAAATTTTGCCCGACCTATTTGGCCTTTAACATATCTCTTTAGTGTTCAACCCTAACCAGCGATTTCCTAACAGCAATCCCATTAAGCATTAATGTCAAATGCATAAAATTTTTTTTTTTTTTTTTTTTTAAATAGGCCCTAGCCACTGAAATCCCAGGAAACTAGGTGGCAGGACCTGCCAGAGCAAATTGTTGTGATACTGGATACACCCGGCTAGCCTCCACGTGGCAGGGTATGGGCAACGTCGGGCCCCACTAGGGGCCTGGCGGCCAATTAGCCGGATAAACAATGGGCACAACATATCACACTGCACAGACACGACCCACACACTTTCAAGTCTCTGGCTTGACAGTGTACTGTCCTCGATACAGTGAAACACACGCGGAGATGGGAGAAATCCCAGGTGCCGTCTGACACGAACATACCTTATACCTTATACCTTATGTATTATATTGTGTTCAGGTATGTAGAACGCTTACTACCTGAGTGCCTATGTTGCCACAAGTATGAAGGTGAGAAGAGGATGCATCATGGTCTGGGGGTATTTGTAGTGATATGGACTCGGGCTCCTGGTCGCAGTGTATTGCACCGTGAGTGCTGCGTCGTACGTTGATGTTCTGTACAATCCAGTGTATCCTACTTTGTGCAAATATTATGGAAGCAGTCCGTACCAATCTTCCAACACGACAACGCTCTACATTACAAAGCAATGATTTTGAACGAGTGGTTTGAAAACAATAACATTGGAACGTTGCAGTTGCCAGCACAAAACCTACGCTTCCACACAAATGAACATTTTGGTATAAATTGGAACGTAGAATTAAGACAGGACCAAGATGATATTCTTCATTACAAATGATTTTTGTTCTCCTCGTCCCTTTCCACGGAAATCTTGTCTGACATGGTGCAAACAATACAAATATTTCCAGGTTGATAAAACCTTTTCACACAAACAAATACCCTGCTGAATTCCATGAATTCCATGTATTCCATCCTGCTTACAGCAATTATCCCGCTAAGGTACATCGCTCGCCGATAAAAAAAAAAAAAAACCACATCTCATGTCTATGTACAGTAATGTAACGAAAATTTACCATTACCTGCATATTTTAAAAACAAAAGGCGCCACATCGACAATGAACTTACCGTAAGACCAAGAAATAGAAACAACTTCAAAGAAAATCAAAAAGAGAAGGGAGATTCCACTCGCTGCATAGTAATCGAAGAGCTGGAAGACGTACATTCCTCCCTGAAAAATTAAAACGATAACGTCAAAATTTCGGTAGAAAAATGTATTCATTTTATTTTTTTAGACTAAAATTATAAAATTATTGGTGCTACTCATACGCTTTATCGAAAAGTATTATTAAGTATCAATTTTTTTATTTCCTCTTTTTAAATTATGTATACAGTTCAGGTCAGGGGCACGCAAAGTGGATTCGAAGCAAAAAAAAGAAGATTCTGAGTTGTTGATGTTTCTGTACCGTTTAAGGCCCATCGGCGACTCTAAAGGCGCTAATGCGCCTTAAACCATACAGTGCATCAAGGCCATATTGCTTGCTCCGTATGTACCGATTCTGATTGTAAATTGTGTGTTCCGTGATCGATTTTCCTGTCAGCTGGATGAAAAACTGGAGTTTTTGGGACACGAAAACCATGCAACCCTCGCCTGAGACCATCTAACTCAGCCACGAGATCAAAAAGGCCAATAAATATTCTTCACGTCAAAGATTCTGAGACGTAAGTTGCTGAGACTTTTTTTCTATAGAATTTCTGGAAGTCAGGATAGAAGCAGGGGATCGGCAACCTTTTCGTACCCGCTGTCTGAGCATGTAGCACAATGGTATCGTCACCGTCCTCCCTACACCGGGTGGAAAAGGCCTGGGTTCGAATGGCGTCAATGACGTGAGGAACTTTTACTGCTTTTTTCACTCCGTGGCTGAGTTAGTCGGTCTCAGGCGTAGATAGAAAGGTCTTCACCCCGGAAACTGGAGTTTTGCGTTTAGCAAAACGACCAGAGAACTCACGCAATTTGCAGACACAATACATCTACCCATATGTAATAACTCTCCGGGTAATACTTTTTTTTTCTTTCTTTTTTGTTAGTAAGCGCTGGCCGCACTGTTATGCAGTGAAGTGAAGTGGGCCACACGCAAGGTGCGGCTAAAATTTAACAAGAATCGTTGTTACCAAAGCCTTACTACTACTGCACATGTCAACAATGTTTTGTAGCTTGTTTTTTCCTGTCCAGATCAGTTTTTGTTACTTTGCAATCGGTTAAATTTTGGTCGAACTGTACCTCTTTAAGTGAATCAGTGTTTTAATTCAAAGAATGGGTGGGCAGTGCGACGTTTATTATTTAATTTAATAATAATAAATTATTAAATTTAATAATAATAAATTAAATATTTATTTAATTTATTATTATTATTATTTATTCATTTATTTATTTATTTAATTTTTATTATTATTATTATTATTATTTTTTTTTTATTATTTTATTTATTTTTTTTTTATTTATTTATTTATTTTATTATTATTATTTTTTTATTATTATTTTTTTTAATTATTATTATTTTTATTTATTTATTTATTTATTTATTTATTTTTATTTATTTTATTTATTTATTTATATATATATATATATATATATATATATATATATATTTTTTTTTTTTTTTTTTTAAGCTCTGGATTGGGCCCCCAGAGGATTTTTTTTTTTTTTTTTTTAGGTGTTGTTGTCTCATAACCTGAGACCTTATGCGTCCCATCTACTGGAACTGGCCCACCTTCCCGTGGTGTGGACGAGTATCTAGAAGCAGCCTTCCTGGTGATAGCTGCTTCTGGGTAGCCAAGAGGTCAGCATAACACAACAACATAACCTGCATTAAACTACACGAACATTGCACTATATTACACGCTGGCCTGTTTTGCAGAGTCTGTTCAACGTACAAAGAAACGAGGTGGATTTGAACGGACGTTCTAGGAGCCACCCTACCTATACACACACATGTCCACATGTACCTCTTTAAGTGAATCAGTGTTTTAATTCAAAGAATGGGTGGGCAGTGCGACGTTGAGTCTGTTTGGTGCGACTAAACACTGGGAAAGCAAAAATGAGAGTAGTCGCACCAAACTGACTCAACATTGCACTGTCCACCCATTCTTTGAATTAAAACACTGATTCACTTAATGTGTTATAGGCCTAATGAATCTGATGAGTACAACGAACAGAGAAATAGAGTGGGCCAGTAAATTAGAATGTATACCAGAAGTAAATCAAAATACACTACTTTGCATTTGTCAATGTTACGCTTCAATTGCCATTTTTCAGTCCATCTGTCTAATTTTCTAGATCCTTTAACAGTAGCACACTGTCATTGGTCATTAACCACCCTGCCAACCTTCGTATCATCTGCAAATTTAGACATTAAGTCTGATACACCTTCATCAATATCATTGATAAATACAGAAAACAACAATGGACTCAGCACCGAACTCTGGGGGAGGCCTACACTAATAACATTACGCGAAGAAGAGCATTGCCCATTTATAACCACTCTCTGTCTTCGACACTAACCATTCCTTTATCCGTAGCTGGAACTTGCCCTTAATGTGATACTGCTCCACTTTGTACAGCAGTCTTTTATGTGCAACAGTAACAAAAGCTTTCATGAACTCCAAGTATATGATATCAAAGTTATTTTTAGCATCCAGTTCCTTTGTCACTGCATCATAGTGCATCATCTATGATTAATTCCTTCAATGCTTCGCATTTAGAATCTGATGATGGTAACATCAGTTGGTCTCACTGTATAGAATTTTTTAAAGGCTGTCTGAGACGACCACTGTGGTCACCCTTGTGAATGCAAAAACCATTCCATTTATCTCGGTTGAGAGGACTTCAACAATCACTTTCGCAATTCCACCTACCATAAACTTAATATATTAATCAATTGAGTATGACAAAACGCATTTAAGGTTACCAAACAGTTTTATTATTAGTATATTTAATTAAACAATTTTATTATTATTACATTTAATGGACGATTGTTGAAAACAAAATTCGTAGGAATATAGAGAGTTATTTAGTTACCTGCGTGACAAAACAAAGTCCCATGATATAAGAAACAACGCAGACGACTGCGATGAAAATTTCTTTGTGGGGGCGCAACAGTCGCGGCCATTCATCTACTACCGCTGTAATGAAGCCTTCCATTGTGCAAAACTAAAAGTAGAAAATTACCCTCATAACAAAATTGTTACGATAATAATAACTACAATAATTCTAAAATAAACAATTTTATTATTTTCTAACAGATTTTGGAAACATTCTTATTTATAATAAATATTTAATAAATATTCTTTATAAACAAATTCTGAGTTGTAAATTTTAAGACTTCAAAATTGGGGAAAATATAGACTGTACTGTATACTTTTTTCACTTTTTTTTTTTTTTTTTCTTTAAGAAAATACTATTGGTGTTTCTAAGGGAATGATCACTCAAAAATTTACATTTGAGCGAATTATTAAAAGATATTGAACTTTATTTTAAAGTGGTTTTTTTATACAGAAAACACAAACGACAACTTTAATGACTAAATACTCGTATCACGTCAGTTTATTTTTACACGCTATGTTATTCCCCACTTTCGCGCTGACACCATGAAATTCATCACAGGGGTCACCTACCTGACTGTCCAGTCCCAACATGAGTATCATAAGGAAAAACAACACGGCCCATAAAGGAGAAATTGGAAGCTTTAATACAGCTGATGGATATGCCAGAAACGCTAACCCGGGTCCTGAAAATAACGTACGCAAATTGTTATTAGTTCATTTTATAAGAGGTCTTACTTATTTATATCAATATCAATTTAATTTAATCATCAATGGTTTCACCTTCAAACATCCACTTGAATGGAGCGTGTACAATCAATCACAAAATTATTTGCAGAATTTATAAACTTATTTGGTGACGTTGTTAAACAGAAAATTGCAGATATTTTTTGGGTGGCACGATGCTTACGTGAACTGTGTTGTTTGAAGATAAAACACTCAAAACTTACGTTGGTATTATCATGTTTATTTTCGATAAAAGATGTACATAATGGAGTCAAACGTTTCTTGGTCTTTTCTTCCCACTTCTTCGGTGACAGCTGTCTTGCAATATCACCTCAGAACTTCATGTCTTGATGGATAACCCAGGCGAATAAATAACACTTGTTGTTGCATGTTTACTGGAGTAATACTAAAAACAATAAAAAATATAAAAGGTATTCATGAGCTGAATTTATGAGGGAAAAGGGATGTACTTGTCACATTATGCAGATTGGTTGAAAAGTGACACCAGCGCTTAAACTGTGACAAGCTGCTGTAATGGGCTCGAGTTTGGGGAAAATTCGCCTCTCGTATGCCAATGCATAAGGCATCCAGCCGTGAAACGCACGTTCGGTTCTGGTTGGAGAAGTTAAGGGAGGTTGTCATCATCTACTCGATACTTCTACGTCGACAACAGTCAATCCTTAACGGTTATGCCTTCTCCGGGGTGTTAATGGTGCACCTTTCCCTTTAATTTGCTTCTAATCTGTCATTCTTTTAAGCTTTCTAATTAACTCCCGTACAAAATTATTAGAAGCAAGATTTGTATCCAACAACTTCTGGAACAACTAACTTTTATTCCCCACATTTCTTACGAGGAACAGACAGACTTTCCATAATAGGAACATTAAGCCTGCATTACTATTTTGAACAGACGGCAGCCGTAGACGAGTGGTCAAACATTAGGGTACAACAGTACACGCCTAAAGCTCGATTGAGTGCTAAATACGACGGTGCTGTCTTGTATCTTAATCTTATCTTTATAAAGATTTATCTTATCTGTACCTTGCCCTTAAGGAGCAAAAATAGAAAATTCATTTTAGACTTTTCATTTGATTTTAGCTTGGAGAATGTATGCTTCTCAGCAATCAATACCTGTTGCGATCCAACCACAAGGACCGTGGTATAGTTCTTGACTGCAAATCAGTTTTATCGATATACTAAAGTCATTGGTGATATTTTATCCAACTCCAGTTTTGAGAGTTCTATAGCAGTACATCTCTGCAGCCTTCAACACTCTATGGTGCAGAAATCTGGACGTCCGCTTCAACTGCACTTCAATCTTTACAATCAGCTGAATACTGGTTATCGGAACTGAATACTGATAACTAAAAAAAGGCGTCTCGGTCTGAAGAATGAAAACTCAGAGGAAACCCTACAGACCAGAAAACCAAACAAAGAAAGCTGACGTCTTGGTTTTTGGGAAGAAAAAAAAAAATGTATCAACCCGAACTCATAGAACGCAAGTTCTCTGGAAAGCGAAAGGAGGACCATATAAAAATTCTTGATACGATCAGTAATATTCCAGCAAATGGCCAGCTTAAAAAAGTGGCATAGTCGAGGATCGGTATAACCTAAGACTGATGTAATATTCCGTGTCAGCGATTCTCAATTGGCATACCACAGCAGTTTGGGGTGTTTCTAAATGATTATGATTGATTATGACCATCAGATTATGAGGTTTGACGTAGCCGATTGGTTAACGGGAGTACAGTAGTGTATGCGTTCGAGTTGACCGTGTTTATAAAGAAAAATTTATTGATTTATTTAAATCCTCTGTTCAGACTAAGTTTCGTGTACATAGATGAACATTCAGTAATCCATATAAATAAAATTCATTACATTATAAGAGTATAAACTTTTTTATTATGCTTAGACAGAGATACTTATCGCAGATTACATTATAATTACTCAGAAAGATCAGAAAGCTTTGATTACTGGGTTGTTGTAGTTGAGTTTTAGGAGCATTAGTGACTAAGGTCATATCGCTCCGTGTATATTGTCTGTAAATTGCGTGTGTTCTGTGGTCGATTTTCTGTTTATAACAGGAAGAAAAACACGGGTTTCCGGGAGGGACCGACTAACACAGCCACGGTGTGTAAAAAGGCTCATAAAAATTCCTCCTGGTGGTGCTGTACTATCATCGACGGGATTCAAACTCAAGTATTTTCCACCCTGTGTGGTGGAGGATGGGGAGTCTACCAACTGTCCTACCCACGAGTGTACTATTATTGGGAGTAATCCTGTTATATGGTGCAGTTTCCACTGTTTTATTTTAAATAATATATAAAAAATGGAAACTGCACCTTGGGTGTACTACGAATACAATATTTTTTGACTCTAGGGGTGACAAAAGTTTGAGAATTACCATCCTGTAAATCATTATGTTTATGGTGGCACCTAGACTCCCATCTATCTCCACCTGATAAACTGAATTTGTGCAGAACCTCTGCAAAACAGGCATGTATGGCAGGCTTCTTCGCCACCAGGGAGCAGCCTGGTGGTACTGTACTATCCTATATACTACGGAAGAATGGCACTTTGGGGTAGCACAGCAGTTATTATAATCACTCTTCTTCCACCCTTTGTGGAAAAGGCCTGGACTCGAATCGCGATTGATTGGGGCGAAGTTTTATGCACTCTTTTTAAACCGTGTGTGTGGGAGGGGGATGAGTTAGTCGGTTGCGGGCAAAGATTACATAGATTTTTCTACCGGTTAGTCTGAAACATGTCAAAACAGGCAAACTGACCACAGAATGCACGTACAATGTATCAGGTGTAGCTGAAAAGTTCCGGAAAAGTAATGGTGATTCCAGGAAATTTTCTATAAATATTACTATAATTTGAATAACTTTTTATCATTTTCTAATTCACTAGCAAGTCACTGAAAATAATATTGTTTTTCACACATGAACGTGAGTCTTTGTTTTCTCATTTCCAATTGGCTTTCCTATTTTATATAATTTCTAGAACAAATAAATGGTTTTTAAAAAAATTATTTTTTTTCAGGTTGAATATTTCATACACACTTTTGAATTCTACATCTTGTTTATATCTACAGATTCACATTTAAAAAAAATCCCCCATTAGAAAATCAAAGCTATAATTACCTGAGGCTGCAACTTCACTAACAGGTTTGTTTTGTTCATGCGCCATGAAACCAACTACGGAGAAAATTACAAAACCAGCAAACATGGAGGTTCCACTGTTGATACACGATACTATCAAAGAATCCCTGAAAAAGTAAATGTGAGGGATAACAAAGAAGGTGAAATAGCAATAATTTCGAACTAGGTTGTTATATAAGGTTCTAATCTACGATTTATCGATTAACGTGAAACATATCCAAATATTTGCGCTTGTACCGGTTACATGTGCATTATTTCTGCACTCAAAGTGTTGGATGAACGAGATTTCTATAGAAGACCCATCGTCCAAAGTACCTTTCATCATGAAGGATAACGCATAGCAAAGAGGGTACAGTCGTTCTGGCTTTGGCCTGCTTTTTCGTGGTATGTTGTTGGGTCTGTGTCTTGCAGATGGAACGCTATTTTACATAGCCTTTGTGTTCGCTGGCCAAAAAACTCAGTTTCCTTCTCCTGAAATCGATTAACTAGAGCCTCGACTGAAGAAACCTTTTTTTAAGCATTCACATACCCACACCATCCGATGGGATTAGAAAAAATCCTCTCCAAACGAGGGAGGATTTTTTTCTAATGTGATAAGTGGTAAAACCACTATACTGTCATCGAGGATATCATCGAAAAAGCTGTTTTTATCAACACCAAAAAACTTGATGGCACAGGACCTTACGTTTTTGACAAGGATGGTATGTGGCGGCGTGGATGGAAAAGAATAATGTGAAAACTGACTTCACGATGGCAGCGTTGCAGAGCATTAAGGTAAATTCTGATGACGGTTATTTTAAACTGTTTTTCGAACCAGAAGACTGAGCAATAATAATTCTTTTACTAAAGGAAGGTAATTTCTGCGAAGAGCGCGATTATTTTAAAAATGAATAAAATTTCAAAATAATAGATTTTTTGATAGATTTCCAAGAATCAAAAGCTCCAAATAAATCAAAATAAATCTTCCGGATATGAAAGAGTTTGAAATATACCACAGTTTGCAAGTTCTGACATGTTTAGCAGTTGACAGATGACTGGAAGTTGCAGTCCATGTTGCAGATGCACAAAGTTTCTCTCGCCCTGGTTTAGGCGCATAATATAGGTAAAATGTTGAACAGCATACCAACTGCAGACTTAAAACGTGCTTTTAAAAAAAATCTTCATAAGTTTAAATTGCCAAAGCGATATGAAGTTGTTTCAATGAATTCGAATGTGATGAGAATTCGTCGAAACACAGCCAGATGTATTGGTGGCATAAGTTTCTCTGAGGATCGAGGTGTTAGTAACGATTCGCAAAATACGTATGAACAACATCCAGTTTGATTAAACAGCGCTTCTTACTCGCCCTCGCACCATTCGATTTTCCTTTCTTTTTCCGTGGTAAAAGAATTATTAAAATGTTATTATTTCAAAGACATTGAAGAAGTGCAAACTAAAGACAAAAGGGTTACAAAAAATAACTTTCTGAAATGTTTCCATCGCTGTAAAAAATGGGTTGCCGTTCAAGCATGGTAATTTAATAATAACATTCTAAAGTTCTTTAAAATGAAAGAATTCCTTCAAATCCCAAAATCATATAAAATATTAAAGTTTATTTTTACACTCAGAAACAGTTCTCCACGGGCTAGAGGAAGAAAAATTGTATTCATAATTCTGTATCAACTAAACAGTACATCCTGGTTATGAGTAGTAAAAATAATTGTACCATCTTACCTGTAAACGTTATTGTGGTACTTGTTGTAGCTGCCAAGGGCTATTAAGGAACCTAGCCCTAAACCATAGGAGAAGAATATTTGAGTAGCTGCATCTATCCATACCTGAATTAACAAAGAATAGGTCTGTAAATATCGTTCATTCTTCCTTTAGAATAACTATAAATAATCATTCCAGAATTCATTCATTCGTACGATTATATGGGCATTAAGGAATTAAATGGGTAGAAATTAATGGATGGAAATGGATAGATTGAAGATTACTGATGACAATACACTGGTGTGTTAATGAGCTAAGGAAAAAACTCAAAAACGCGAACATTTTTAATATTTTTAAATACAAATAAAAGTGGACCCAAATATTTCTAATTTACGAGACAAACCCCGTAAACGAATCCACGCATAAAGGTTACAGCGGTGGTGAGGACTTTGCGTATAAGCAGGCACGTGGCGACTTTATATAAAAATATATTTTCATATATGTTAGTAAAGCGGAATAAAATCTGAAATTGAAAATAAAAATTATTACGTGTATATTAAAATTAAAATTATTATTATAACTTTTGGAATAGGAGTATATTCCCCATTCCTTTGTTTAAAAATTGGAAAAGTGAATGAATCATTAATATGGTTCATTTTATGAATGGTTTTACAACTAAGAAATTTTATATTGTAGACTTTTAATCTCGAAGAATTATAACATTAGATAAACCAGCAATTGCTCCTATATAGATATTTTTTTTTGAAATTTAACTTGCTAACTGTATAGTTTTATTTAAATGTGTTGGAAAGTTGGAAAATTTCAGCTTTCCAACACATTAAACTGTATGGTTAGGAGGCCCTCGTGGGTAGCACAGTTGGTAGGATCGCAGTCCTCCCCATATCGGATGGAAAAGACCCGAGTTCGTCGATGACAGGAGTTGGCCGAGTTAGTCGGTCTCAGACGAGGGTAGCATGGTTTTTGCTCCTGAAACTCTGGTTTTTCGCCAGCAAAACAAAAATTCGACCTCAGAGCACACGCAATTTACAGACAATTTACACGGAGCAATATTGGCCTTAGTTGTTGACGCTCCTAAAACCCAATTACAACAACATATCGTATGTAAAGTCCCCATAAACTCTTATAACATGCAAATCATGCACTTGCACATTACACCCCATATAGAAACCGCCTGTTTTTGGAGCGCCAGTATTTGGCGTTTATAGCCGACGCTATCGATTTCAAGTTATCCATTACCGTGAATATACGAAAACTGGGTGAGTCTTTCAGGTGGAAAGCAATATGCGGGAGGATGGAAGCAGGACGAAGACAAACTGAAGTGATCAGGAGGCTGAATGTGGAACTGTGGAAACAGTTCTAAAACAGTCAAACTATCGCTAAAACTTGTATAAGATCGTCTTTATGTCACCTCCACTCAAGATGATCATTGTGTGGCCCAAAATATGAGACATCATGGATCCTTTATAGCAGGCAACTTGCTCCAGAGCGCTTACCGAATCCAGAAGATGATTTGTATTTAGGCATAATATCTACAGAAGGTTTGACGAAAGCGGTCTTTGTGCATAATGATCAGTGTTCTCTTAACAGCTCTGTTTGAATTAGTGCTGACAGCTTCAGTCTCTTAGATACAGCCTTCAACTGGAATCTCAACACACTTCATTCTGGAGGAATGGTGAATCAGATTCCATCTAGCGGAGATCGCGGAAAGACAGTTTTGGAGAAGGTGGTTTAATGAGTTGTGGGCTAAAATCAATGTCAGTGGCCGTATTATCCATGATTTCCTGCGAGGAATTTAAGACTGCAATGGGTCAAGACGAGACAGTTGATTTTCATGTTCATCCTTTTGCAGGAACAATTGGTCCGGACGTTTTTCAATGAAAAACGATTCATGTCTTCACAGAGTCTTTTTAGTGAATCTCAACGTACGAGGATATTGATTAAAAAAATCATGAAGTACAATCGTTAATCGTACTGTACTACTGAACTGTTGCTTATGACTACTCAGCTACTTCAATTACCCCCAGAGTAAGCATATAGCTGAGACGGAACGATCAGTCAGATCCAGACCTTAATTCGATAGTACAAGTCTGGTATCAGGGTTGCCAGTCAGTGGTTCTCTCCCAGAAACATCACTGACTGAACTTGAGTCAGCTTTTTCGCAAGAAAAAAAAAAAATTGATTACCTGAGATAATTAATAGTCTCTTTCTCAGTAGGAAGAATCAACGTCACGCCCACAATGCTACTTGAGGAGATCATATGCCTTAATATGGTGTTTCTATGGGTTCTGGACGATCAGCATTTAGTCCTTATGAACTCTTTTGCGTAACTGTAATTTCAGATCGAAATCTTTGTGCATTTAATGTATCTGAACAGATACATTAAAATGAATGTCTGAAACGTTTTTTCATAATTATTCTAATAAACGGATTTTTTGACATGTTTTTTGTTTGTTTCTTAACACCAGTCTATTTATTTTATAGGATTTACTGCAGAAAATATACAATATTATTTTGCACAAGGTCATAGCACCAAATAAGGAGGAGGGAATCGTAGTACTTTAAGGTATTTGCTCTTATTGTACTGTATATCCATACGGACCGGTTTCACGTGAAATCAGGGTGTTTCACGTAAAACCGGTCCCAGTTACTGGCAAAATAATTAGAGAAATCTAGACAGGAGTAAAATGAAATAAACTCAGTCAAAAGTAACTTTATTTATTCTCTCCGAATGTACACACAGTTATAAGAGATGCTGAAAATTATGTCCTTGTGCATCCACACGCTTTTGTGCAAGTGTAACCATATTCAAGGTTACCCGATGCAAAACAGTGACGTCGATAGCCTGGATATTTCTTCGAATGCTGTCCTTCAATTCATTTATTATGTGGGGGTTGTGCTCGTAAACCCTTTCTTTCAAATATCCCCACTGGTAAAAGTCACACGAAGAGAAAACTGGAGAACGCGGCGGCCACACTCCTTTGCCAACTGTGCGTTCCTCTGTGCAAATGTCATGAACACGGGCCAGTGATTCACGAGATGCGTGACATGTAGCGCCATCCTGTTGAAAGTAGCAGTTTTCACGCTCGTGTTCTGTTAACTGAGTGTAGAAGTTCTCAAAAATCTGAAGGTAAACTGCTGCGTTCACTGTAGTGGCAAAAAATATTGGGCTAACCATTCGATTGCCAGAAACTGCACACCATATCCTTTTTTTTGGTCGTGATGCGGTTTCTGATGTAAGTTGTTAGGATTTTCGGCACAGCAGTATCGAGTGTTATGAGAATTCACTTGACCAGAAGGATGGAACCATGCCTCATCATTCATGAAATAAAACGGTGGGTCGAGTTCAACGTCTTGTTAAGAGCTCACAATAATTCAGACGTTTTGTTCACAATAGTTCAGAACTCACAATAATTCAGACGTTTTGCTGCATCAGATGGCAGTAATTTTTGGACACACGTCGCGCAATAGGGTTTCAATTTGAGGTAATGAAGTACACGAAAACAAGAAGTTTCACTCCAGTTTGCTCTGACGATTTCCTGATAGATTTTCCCGGGCTAGCTAAAATTCTCTTTTGAATGTTCAACACCGACTCTGGAGTCTTAACAGAAGGTAGACGATTTCTCGGTGCGTTTACAA
Organism: Mastigoproctus giganteus; assembly: GCF_048544385.1. Lineage (NCBI taxonomy): Eukaryota > Metazoa > Arthropoda > Arachnida > Uropygi > Thelyphonidae > Mastigoproctus > Mastigoproctus giganteus. The sequence goes on from NC_143576.1 coordinate 252,978,726, forward strand.
CGGAACCTGTTGTCCGCCATTTTGCAAGTTGGCTGGGATGGTGGGTGTTCCTCGGCTTCCTGAATCTCACCAGGGAGAAAAGTTAAGTTCTCTTTCAAGATGGTGACTGATATAATCTGTGAACTCTGTATATGGGATACATGCTCGTGGAGACTCTCTCGTTTCGGGTCGCGTTCTACATTAGCACCTTCCTTCAGACTGAAATGTTGACTGCGACCTCTGGAAATTTGCCACATGTAAAGGTTATAGGTGGAAGGTTCTCAGTGTTGCTGTTGCTTCTGATCTGCCTGAATGGGAAAGAAGTTGCTCCAGTTCGCTGTAATTCCTGTGGATGTCATGCTTTGCCTGTCTGTCTGACTTTTTTATGTAGGCGATCTAACTCTTGACTTTAGAGTTCTTTGTCAATGGAAGCCTATTCAGACTTATTTCTATAATGTTATTTTACCATGCTGCCATTCTTGAATGCTTTTTTCCCCCTGGCGTAATGCCGTGAAAGATCCTATACCAATTGTATTTTTCGTGCTTTTCTACTCTTCCGGTTGGTACGTTAAATAAGCAGCGTTAAACACCACTGATGACGATGAATTTTAGAGTACCTAACTATGATATGGATGCATATCTCTCATCAAGAAAGTAAAACATGTTACTTTGCAGCCTTCATTTCGTGTTTGGTTCAAAGTACAGCGTGTTTGTTAAAGAGTGGAACAGGAAAAGTGTATGGATGACTAAAAGGAGAAATTTGGAGAAAACCCAGTTAACTAGTCCAAATCTGTTATTAGTGTCTTATTTATTAGTGTCTTATATATCAGAGAGGCCGCCGTAGCCTAGTGGTCAGGCGCGCGGGTGCATAAGTACACGTGCCTTGAGTGACCGGGGTTCAAGCCCCTGACTACTGAATATGGTGCTGTTTCTTGTATTCTCTTCTTGTGAACTCCTCTGACCGTTTGGTCGTCCCGGAGTATAAACAGAAAATTTATTTATTATTATTTATTACATATATATTTAATATGTACATTATCATTAATCATACTTCTGTAGAATATTTGGAAATGGTTGCAAACATTCCAAATTGCTCGTTTGTTGCTTTAAAAACTGATTGCCATTAGGTAAACATAAAAACCGTTGAGGAGAGAGATGGAAAAGCAAGAAAATGAGATAAGTCTCACTTTCATTTCACATTCGACCTTGTTGCGAAACTTCTAATCTCCTACTTAAGTGGATATTTCGATATTAACACTTTAAATACGTCAAGGTTTCTGTCAGCAGCTCGAAGCTAATTCCAGTCGCTTTGATAAAGTCGAAGCGTGTTGTGGTTGCGGAATCCTTCTCCTGTAGGCTTTTAGAAAGCTTTCAGACTGTTGTTGGGCAGAAGAAGAAGAAGAAAAAATATTTCACATCGTTAAAAATCAATCTGGATGCTATAGAAAGAGACCCGAGTTCTAGCCATGACTGGTGGATGTCGATAAATCATTCTGGTTGACACATTTACTTTGATCCCACGTACTTGTTAGCAGCCGCACTCTTTTTCGTTGTGCTTTTCGACGGATCACTTTAAGAAAAAGAAAAATATCTGCATGCTGATGATGCCACAAAATTTAAGAAACATCTTAAAACCAGGTATTATTATTATTATTATAAATTTATTTCTCGATTGAGGAAGCACGTCCAAGACACCAACTGGCTAAATGGGTTTTGGTTAAGGGCATAAGCATGAAGCAGACTTCGACGAGCACGAGATTACATTGTCCATGGGGTGTTCAACCTGATTGATATTTAGAATGAGCAGAAAGATAAAGTTTTAATAAAATTACTGTAGTCCCAGACAAGATCTGTGGACAGGGTAAAGACAAGAAAGGTGATTTTGAATGTCTTTACCTGTTTCTTTTTTGACCGATTTCGTTCGGTACTATTCAAAGTTAGAATAGAAGACCCTTTAAGAAGACCCTTCCAAGGTACATAACACAAGAATATTACCGTATTTACCGGTCACGTGGACTCTAATCACAGTCAACTCAAACAAGTGTACTTGATCTTAACCACTGCGCTATATCAAGCCTGTGATGGGGCATTTATGGCTACTAAGTCAACCAGATTAACAGGATTAATCACAATAAGGCGAAAAAAAAAAAACCAAACACAACATATCTACAGTATGTATAAGTGACACAGAAATTTTAGCCAATCAGAACAGTTTTTATTTTCCTGATTCGGTTGAATTTTCATAAGACCCCAAATATATTCTTAACAGAAAAACAAGAAGCAATTTATTTTTTATCAAGAAACAATAATAAGAAGAAAAGAGGAAATTTGTTATATGCATGATTTTAGATATTCTTTCTTTCACAGAACTATTAAACGAAAGGAAACTATTATCTCTGGCATGCAAATGTGATTATTCGTTCCTGTCCTCTCTGTTACTTACCCTTGAATCAGCTAGTCTGTCAATATCCGGCCAAATGTAAAACCAGATTCCATCAGAAGCTCCTGGAAGAGTCAGCCCACGAATGAGAAGGACCAGTAGAAGTACGTAGGGAAATAAAGCCGTAAAATACACCACCTGTAATGCAACACAACAAAACACCATGAAATTCATTAATGTGTAATATGTGGTATAAGTTATACCACGCAGATTTCTATGAAAGATATTTAATCTTAATTTAAAGGCAAATTTGCGAACAATATAATAAAATACAATTAAAATGGAATAGATCATGCACAAAAATTATGCTCATATTAAATACAGTTGCCAAAGTTAGTCGTGCTGACTGTCATATTGAAATGATACCAGTAGACGTATCGTCCACTGTCATACTATCAGTTATACCACGCATCGATTATGTACACATTGCATTCCCAATTAGTTCATCACGTTTCACTTATGACAGTGCTTTTGTTAATAAATAATTGCTGTTCTTCGAAAATGCTAATATATAGTGTCAATAAATAAATAAACAATTGTAGTTACATTTATCAAGGTGTTGGTGTCACATAGTCCAACTATGTAAATACAGGGTGTCTCAAAAAGGTGTAAGGTGTAACCAATTTTAAATGTTTGTAACAAATGTAATTTTAATGATAGACACACAAAACCTGCGCTAAATGTGAGAAAAACAGTTGAAGTTTTTACTGACATTCAACACTTGTCACACGAACAATATCTAATCGGTAATAAAGTTCATCCCATGTTTTTTCAAGGATGTCATGCTTAATCATGGTAATTGCATTTGTAATCCTGCGCTTTAAGTCTGCGATGTCTGCAACAGGGTGTCTTGTAGACTGTCTTTGATGAATCCCCATAAGAAGAAATCACAAGGGAATAAATCTGGTGAACGTGGTGGCCACGCAATGGGACCATCACGCCCAATCCAACGGCCAGGAAATTTGTCATCAAGAGACCTCCTCACACTCAAAGCCCAATGTGGCGGCGCGCCATCCTGTTGGAAAATAACCCCATTTGGCAGTTCATCCAATTGAGGATACACATAAAGCTGAAGCATGTCTTGGTAATTATTCGCTCTCACAGTCGCTTCTTGAAAAAAAAAAGGGTCCAATAACACGATCAACCATGAGGCCACACCACACATTCACCTTTGGGCTATCTCGCTGATACGCCTGCGCGCAGTGTGGGTTTTCAGTCTCCCAAATTCTGACATTTTGCTTATTCACCTTTCCCGAAACATGAAATGTGCACTCGTCCGTGAAACAAATCCGTGTCATTACACGTTCATCTTGTTCCATTTCTCCAACACGTCTTCTGCAAATTGTTTAAGTTTCGCACGGTCATCCCAGGTTATGTGCTGGAGAATCTGCAGTTTATAAGGGTGCATTTTCAATTTTCTTTGCAACACTCTATGCACTGCAGTCTTGGGGATGGCCAGTTGCTGTGCTGCTGTTCTAACGGATTTTCGAAGAATGCGTCTCTCACAACTTCCACTCTTTCCTGCATCAATGCTGGTTGACCAGGGCTTTTCTTAGGATGGACGCTACCTGTTTCCTTGAATAGCTGATACAACTTTCTGATGCTGTTACGGGTTGGTGGCTTTATCCTGTATTTACTCCTGAAATTACGCTGAACCTGCGTTTCGGACCGGGCTTCAATAAACCACTCCACTACCTGTGCTTTGGTCACGGGATCCATTTGTTACCTCTCTACTTAAACTTCAGGACAACCGTCACAATCTGCAAAAGAAAAGAACGGATTATTAGTTTCCTATTGTTTGTATTTCTCATTTAAAATTGGTTATACCTTTTTGTTCGCGTGACAAGTGGTGCACATGTTGAATGTCAGTAAAAACTTCAACTGTTTTTCTCACATTTAGCGCAGGTTTTGTGTTTCTATCATTAAAATTACATTTGTTACAAACATTTAAAATTGGTTACACCTTTTTGGGACACCCTGTATCTCGAGGGCATGCTTAATATAGAATCATTCCAAAAATTCATTCAACTCTCTTCAACATATATTTTGAGAGATATAAGATCTTGAACTAACTGCAGATTTTATTTCACAATCACTCTATATATGCTTTACTCTTAAAAATTATTAATTTTGTATCCACTGTATATGAAACTAGAGCTTACCTTGCCAGTCCACTTAACACCTTTCCAGATGCAGAAATAGCAGAGGACCCAAGCTAACGCTAATGTACCTGCCAAAGGCCAGCGCACGTATCCGGGTTCTCCTAAACCATGAGTGATTTGTAACACGTTCCTCCTAGAGAATAAACAGAAAGGCAGAGTGGAATAAATCCAGATTTCATACACAACTGGAAAATTAATTTTTAGAACCATGAAAATTGTTTGACTTTTTAATTTTTTTTATTTGATATGATTTGAAAATATATCGAAAAGTAATGAAATCAATCAAACTAGTTGTACCCGGCGTAACATACGCCACCTTTTTGATTATGGAGTAAATAGTTTAATCTAGATCCTTCAGTCTTCACCACTCTTGTTTAGCGGTGATATAATTCTACAGCAGTCATCTGTGAGATATATGCATATGTTTCTATTTGCAGGTGGTTCACCGTCTTCTTCAATAAATATTGCAGCAACCTCCATTTTGGATGTAGGTGCATTATATCATCTCTTATCTAAGTTCATTGTCGACTGGCCTGGGTAATTTGATGCATTTGTTTATATGACTCAGCGAATGGGTTAACTTGTCGCAGCATCTCGTCCAACTGTTGCATTACTTCGGCCATACATCCTTGGTTTAATTGTTTTTCAAGCCATTTTGTTGTTGCTTCAGCAGAATCGAAAATATAAAGTTGTCCGTATCCTAGCTTATTTGCCTCGTTTGGATATAGCGGTGAGACGAAATGGTGAATCTGGCCGTGTATTCTAAAACAGTATGGACCATCTCCAGGCGTTGATTTAATCTCTGCGCCCATTGATGTAAACGCCTTTGCTGAGTTGTACTCTCGTATATGTTCTCTGTAGTTATTTGCTTCACGTGTATCCCCTGTAAGCAGCTCTCGTAATAGAGTAGGTGTCTCAGACAGTGGGTCGAGTGAAACCTTTCCATCGTGACAGCATTTAGCGTATTTATTCGATGTGTTCAACTCATGTCCCCATATCCGTCTTCTCATTTCCAATCTTGCTTTTCTTTCTTCAATGTTTCTGTCCGTCTTCGCAGTCGTAGAGTCTCGTTTTGGTCTCTTAGCCTATTAGATCTCTCCTTTAATGTTTCTTGCACTCAAATCTAGATTTCTTCCTGCCAAACTGTGGTCTGTCAGCGACTAATATGGTGAGCGCTTCCATCAAGACATCACAGCGATGGAACAAAGATACAAAAGCAAATAGAATAGCCGATTATTGTCGGAAGGTGAAAAGGGATGCTCCCGAAGCTGAATACAAGCGAAAGGCAAAAAGGTCCCGTGTATCAAACACGGGACCTTTTGTAATTTGAGAATGCAGATTCTGCTAAATATACTGAACCAAAACAAAAATCCGTTTTTTTGAGCTATATTTGTTAAAGTAAGACATTTATCCTTTGTGCATTTCCAAATATTTTCTTTGTATTTCAAATATAAGTCACTTTGTATTTTAATTACTGTATTTCCACATCAAGTTCTACTTGATTTGCAACAAATAAATGTGAAATTTGTAAGTTGAAGTATTTGTTGCATTTAAATTATTTTGGAATGAATTTTTAACAAAAACTGTTCAATTTTATTAAAATCTTTAAATCTTGAATTAATTTCACATTCAACCATTTCAATTTAGTAATAAATTCCATTGGATTATAATTAGCCGTTTCAGGATTCTTCTCAAAAAATATTAGCATGGTTTGAAAATGGTTTGCAATCTTCTAAATTTGACTTTAACATTCTTAGACACTTGTAAAGTTCTTATTGGACTTGTCTCTACTAAATTTTTATTTTTACCTTGCAACTCAACATTTAAGTCACTAAGTTTTGTAGTAAAGTCTGCCAAGAAACAAATTAATTAACCACTCTTTGATTTTTATTTGTGGATAAAAATCGCCTCCTTCATTATGAAATTTTTTGATATCATCAAATAGTTTGAGAAATCTCAAAAAAAATTGCATCTACTGAGTCAACAAATGTTAGTGTATAGCAGATGTTCTTCGTCATCATCTTCATTTTGTAAATTAAATCGGCGTCTCTGAAGTTCTGTTCAATGGAATTCTATTCCATTGAATAGAATTGACCATTTTAAATGTAATGCCCATAACGCCTTCTGTAGGGACTCTCTTCCTATATAATACTTGTTGATTAATAATGCAGCGATATGTTAAAAAGTTTGTAAATGTATCATAATTTTTGCACAAGGAAATGAAAAGATAAGGCAATCTGCTGTAATAGAAACTAATTTTAAAAAAAGGCAGATCAGTATCTTTAACAAAATTATCAAAAGCAGAAAATATATCTTCTCCTTTTGTCCTTCCTAGTAATGGTGTAACTTTTAAGAAGTTCTTTACTTGTACAGTCCTCGATGAATATTATTAATTGTGCAGTATCAGCAACATTGATGCGATTCATCAAATTGCAAAAAGAAAGCAAACATTTATGTCTATCATTCAAATTATTGAATTAGTTATACTAAAATGTTTTCCGTTTTCAGATGTCAAGAAAATATCGAGGGTTTTTGTCATATTACAGTACTACACGATGTCCCAGAAGTCCTGGAAGGATTTTGATTGGCTCTAACGTTTTTGTTTACATTTTTCTCCAGGCGAAATACCATTTCTGTGCCTACTGAGAATGGAATCCTGTACTGTTGAACTGTGTTTCTCAAATAACTGCTCTATCCTTGGTACTCTGAGATATATTTTATGAATTAAACACATTTTGCTCTTTCTGGTCGAAAACATTCGATGGTATGGGTTTTCCAGCGGATTTTTTTACGCTGCAACTCAAGAATAAAGCCATTAAGCTCCCTCAAATAGCTACAGATACAATGTCTGAAGAAAGTTTCAGACATCATGTTTATGACGCTCATTGCCCTATTAGTGAATGAAAGTGATGATACAATATCATACGCAACGAATTAAAAATACTAATGACAAATGAATAATAAATAAAGTATTTGTTTTACGCTCAAGCTCAGTCCGAGAGTCATTCAGTCCGTGCACGACTGGAAAATGATCCCAAGAAGTAGTACGGTAACCTTGACTTGGTCCTCGAGACCCAGCTCCTGAAAAACGAGGAGGAAATGATAACTGATAAAGCAGCATCTTCTGCTGCTTTTTCAGAAATTCCTTGATCAACCGGAGTAGTCCATAGCATCATGAATTTTAGAGCTCTGCGAGTAAGACTACCCTAAAACCACATTTGAAGAGTTGTTATACTAAATTCGCAGTATGCAGTACAGTTTTGGTTATTGAAGTGGTCACATGGAAGGCCTTCCTTCATCTTCATAGCAGCCAAGGCCAAGGCCCGTCTTGGAAAGTTGCTAGTGATGGCTATAGAGGACATCCAAGTTTCATTGCAAAATATCCGCGTGAAAGGTCTCCCATCATCGGAGGATGAGCTAAAGAGTTATCTACCTGCACTGAGAATGAAGCCATTGCTGTGATAGAGCCATGGGAGAGTGCGAATGTTTGTATGTATTATGGTTTTTTAGGAGCATCAGCGAGTAAGTCCATATTGCTCCTTATACACTGTCAGTAAATTTCGTGTGTTCTGTGGTCGATTTTCTATTTCCTGAGTTTCTGGAAAAAAAAAAAAAAACCATGTTACCCTCGCCCGAGACCGAACAACTCAACCACGTTTTCAAAAAATCGCTCATAAGAATTCCTCACGTTATCGAGTGGACTCGAACTCAGGTCTTTTCCACCCGATGGGGAAAACGATTATACCAACTGCGCTACCCACGAGGGCAAGTGCAAACGTCGATCGCTTTTTTTCACTCAAGTATCAACTATGATGTAATCGCCGGATATGGACCTGAACTAGTTTGCGTGTCTTAAGCTGTATAGGAGAAGAATAATAAAGAAGGTAAATGACCCCCCCATCCCACCCACTGTAATTTGATGATGAATGAGAAAATGAACACATGAATGGAACCGAATTAACGTTGTTCTTCTTTTTTAAAGAGCATCGGTATCTCAGGCCACGTTTGTATGAGTTGCTGCGTATAGTGCATCTTGTATTGCGTTTACCGCTCGAACGTTTTAGTGATCCTAAGTAATAGCATTGCGTATCTCAGAATAATAAAGTAATTTCTGCTTCAAAGATGCAAATATATCTGAAAAATCTATGAAAAAAAAATAGGCGAAATTGAAATTTTTGCTTAATTTGAGGAAAGATCCAATCGTTTATTACGAAGTGTTACAAAAAGTTCATAACTGTTGAAAAATTGTCGGAAAAATGTTCATCCAATCGAATAATGATAATAAAAATGACAGCAAAACAATCGGGATGGATAAAGAGAGCTTTCTTCAAATTTTAATGCCAATCTAGAAATGAAGAATGGCTATGCAAAGATGGTACCAAAAGAAACAACAACAACAACAACTCACGACCAACAGACCTGCATCGACCTTTTAGGTAAACAAGAAGAAACCAAACTTTTCTTGATCATATAATTAAAAGATGTGGCTATTTTAGTATGATCCCGAGACATAAAGGTGGAACAGTAGAGGAGGACATATCTTGAGAGTTCAACAAGATCGATAAAAGCTAGGGTGTGCAAATCAAAATGCAAAACAACATTCATCGTTTTATTTGATAAAAATCAGAATTTCCCACTTAGAATTCGTTCATCAAGGACAAACTCAATCAGACATTTCGTCTCCAAGTTCTGAAGCATTTGAGGGAAAAGGTGATGCGGAAAAAGCGCGAATTGTGAGTGGACAAGTTTCATCACGAATGGAAATGCGTTGCCGATAATGCTAGCTCACACCGCGTTATCGGCGAGGCATTTCCTGACAGAAAATCGGATCTTTCAGATGGAACAATCTCCTTCCCCCTCCCCCATTTGACTCCATCTGACTTTTCTTTCTCTTTCCAAGTATCAAAAACTTCACTGAAAGGGTCCTTTTTAGTTTTTTGGAAGAAGTTCAGCAGCGTATGTCGAGGACACTAAAATCGATATCAGCAAACGAGTTTCAGAAATGCTTCCAATCGTGGCAGAAAAGAATGGCTTCATATAGAGCTGCCGAGGGAACCACTCTGAAAGTGACAAAAAACAAATGACTGATAGGTGCAGTTTTAGGTTACGTATAAGTCATTCCTGAAGCTTTTCTAGCTATATTTGGTATTGTCTGTACAGGTGTTTATTTACAGGCCAATTGACCGTAGACTACATACAATCTGTTAATTGCGTGTGGTCTATGGTCGGTATGCCTGTTTTGCAGGATGAAAATCAGAGTTTCTTGGGGAAAAAACAACTGTGCAACCTTTGGCCATAATACACAAGTGTATTTTAAGCTTATTTTTTTCCATTTTTTTCCCTTATAAATACCTTAAAAGTCGACCTGCATCTTAGAAGCCGAAAATGGCAATACAGTATACGCGCAAAACCGAGAATTAACGTATAGTGGTTAACGGATAGTTAACTACTATACGTTAGTACACCTTTCAGTAATTACAAGGCTGTTGTTGAAGTAACAAGTGAAATCCAGTTATTAAGCCCCAATCTGTGGCAGACTCATCAAGAAGGAAAAATTATACTATTGGATTTAAAGCTAACAGGAGTACAATATGCCAAAGTACACGGGAACAGAGCAGCAGGACGAAATTTTGGACCACCGCCTACTGGGAAGATGATTTGTCAATGGAGGAAGCAGGAAGTTTTATTAAAACTGATAAAACAAAGCACAATCTTCGTAAAATTCCACATAAAGGGACAAATTTGAGGGAAAAAACTTGTGTAGTTGGATAATGGAACTTAAGACGGAAACGAGCAGCTGATATTGGGGTACACGACTTTAAAGGAACTGAATCTTGGTGTTATCGCTTCATGAAAAGAAATGGGTTAAGTTTACGAACAAGGACTACAATAGCCCAGAGAATATCTGCTGAGTACGAACAGAAAATATTTCCATAAAATTGTCCTTAATGCTAGAAAACGAAGCAACTACGAACTTAGCCAAATCAGGAATATGGATGAAATTCCGTTGACTTTTGACGTGCCATCCAATAAAACCGCAAATCTGAGAGGACAAAAACAATCTATAACTATTAAAACCACTGGACATGAAGACACACTACACTGCAGTTTTAACTAATGCTGAAAGATAAACAGTTTATCTTTAACCGACATTCACACTTTCTTGAGCTTAAATGGCATACTGGATAAGACATAGCATATTTCATATGTACTATGCAATAAAGATTATTAATTAATTATCCTTATTAGTTATGTGGAAATTAATTCTCATTAACTAAGGTTATATTCCCATCGTATTAAAACAACTGTAGTTAATAAAAGGAAGGAATAGTCCATGGTCTGCATCGAGTCTGCTAAGTTTATAGAGCGTAATGTACCAAAGATGAGACTGCAGTTGTATAGAATTGCTTATAATTCAGAGAAATTGAAAGAATTAGTTCAGTTAATATATTTTTATTAAATCCAGGAATGTCTAGATTTCTTTGAAGGTTACGACCTGTAATTAAATCACACGCCAAAAATATTATTTTAAACTGTTATATACTCACTCCCAATATTCTTTGACGGGACTCTTGTAGTTCTGCAATGTGGTAACGTTCGCGGGGCACGATGCCCCTGTACAATTACTTAAAGGATTATCGTATTCCGAATGACAGAGACGGGTGTTCCACCAGCCATCGCAGGTCCTCCATGGCACGTCCCAAGTCAGGGAGTTGCAGATGTAGTATAGGGCCCAAGCCAGCACCACAATATAGTAGGTGTTGAGCCAAAACGCCATGACTGCCGCCGCATATCCTACACCTGCATAAAAAAGAAAAAAAAATGTAAATAATTAAGAGACTTATCAGCAACCCGAATCTCACAAAGAGGTCAGAAAAACCATTTCGATTTTGAAATATCGAAATGGTTTTTATTGGAGGCAAATTATTGTTTTTCTTGATTTCTGAATAAACAGCAGTTTATTCAGCAATAAATGAACAGCAATAAATTCTGTGGTAGAAGATCCAACAAGAGCTAACTAATCAGAGAGCTTCTCCTATCTTACAAAACCATTGGAGAATTTTGTGATACGAAACGGATCCTCCATAATTGTTCCTTCTGATATAAAAAAAGTTGCATCCAGGTTGTTGTTATCGTTTTGAATTTCCTTTCTGGATCCTTGCGTACTGCTTATAGGTCAAGAAGAGTTGTAGAATATAAAACAATAAATACAAAAGTGAGAAAATTTGTTTATCGATAAAGTTGCTCAATAGATCACGTTGAAATCGCTTGGCATCCGGAACCTTACATCAAAGAATTTTATAATAGCTCGTTTTTCTGTCCCTTAGAACAGCCAGGTATGGACCTGGTTGTTCTGTTCTACAAGCATCCAATTGCACTACTCTGCATGGTTCTCGATGTTTGTAAACTAATCGCTGTTTGTAGCTCAGTTTTGTACTCTGATTTCAAAAAAGTTATCCGTTTCCTATCACTATTTTATGAGAAAACAGATTTTTTTTTCAAAATTCACAGTGGCGTTATCCAAAATTTGTACGTTTTGCACAAATAAAGGTAAAAATAAAGTAAAATTAAGTAGAATACTTTTTACTTTATTTGTACAAACCTTCCAAATTATAGATAATTAGATGTTTCTACAAACATAAATAAATTAATAATTAATTGTAACAATTTGTTTTTCTATCCTTTAGTACAGCCTAGTATGGGCTGATGATGAGATCCGGAAAGGTTCTCGAAACGTTATCTAATTATATAATACATTTAGTCAATAAAGCTAAATAAACTAAAGCTAAAACTAAATAAAAATTTGTAATTCGTAACGCACATTTATTGAAATATTTATAGCTGTGTGTGAAATGTTTGAACAGTTTCTTTCTTTATGTTTTCTAGAATGACTGAAAAAAAAATACTAATGATGATGTCGAACAAACAGGAGCCATATTTGAAAATACTAACGGGAATGCTAATATTTGTTTTAAATATATTTTTTTCAAATTAAATCTAATTTCGTAGAAAAGTTATAGCAGATTGAATATTTGTATAAATGAAGCTAAATATTTATAAAACTTTTTCACAGATATGGTTTTATTCTGAAAGATCACAAAAGTGAAAATTCCACTCTGGAATAAAGTGGAAATTAAAGTTAGTTTGTTCAAGTCCAGAAAATAATTTCGAAGTTTTGTTCGAAGAATTCCAACAAATGAAGAATTTTATTCATTTTTGCTTGCCTCTGTTTTGTAATAACTTATAAGAGCCACGAGTGTACAGGGAAGAAAACTCGATAGATATATACAGTCCGCATCTGCGAACTTTCAAAATGTCCTCGATTTGTTTTAGTATTCATGCAAAATTGAAAGCGTGCGCATGCGCATTCGATTGCGAACAAAGCGACAAAGGAAAGTAAATGGGGTGTATACCGTCTCTATATCTTTTTTTCGAGTTGAAGATAAGGCGATTTCTTCCGAGTTATTGATTTCTCGATAAGCTCTGAAATGGGAAGGGAGGGGAGGGGAGATGGGACCACATCAAGAGGAGATGTGGATGCTTTCTATTAGAAAAGACATTGAACTTTTATGGGTATCTCTTTCAGAATGATTCTTGGTAATAGTTGGAGAAAATATAAAAAAATGCATGATTAGTCGATTCTTTTGTATATGAATCGTATCCCAGCCCTCCATCCATCTAAACCTACTGATAATTATTGCGATAAAAGCTTCTGTCCTTATCAGGAAAGCAGCGGTTAACTCCTAGATCCGCTGATTAGTTTCTGTAGACGTTTAACATCTACGACATCCCTTTAACATCCTTTCCAGATACACACGCATGCACACACACACACGCAGTGTACTTGTCCATTCACTCACTGAGCGGGTAATTACAGTGGACATAATTGGAGTGATGTTCTGTGGACACAGCATTTTGGGGTTAATTATCACACTGACGTTGGTTAGTTTATTATTGCGTCGTTGACCTGTACGAGTTCATTTCCAATACTGAAACTTCCAACTGTTAGCAGACACATTATTCAATATCACCGGATCGACTGTAGATGTCACCTTCATTAATAATGTAATTGTGCTTGTTTCCTAGTAGTTTCGTGGGAATCTTTCACATCAGCAGCTACATCATATTGATCTATACCTCGGAAGACAAGTAGTGTACTCGTATCTAGGTTAGCAACTAGTCAGTATCCAGGGAAATATTTACGACTTAACAGAATGATTCCACTAATGGAATAACTTCACTGTGGCACACCAGCAGGCTCAATGTCAGTTTTAAAAGTACCTCAGGACTTATCTCTGTACCACAAGAAAGAATTCCCTACCGAGTTCTACAATCCATCTTCTCTCTACGATACGATCATCTGTGTCCTCAATAATCGTCACATTTGTACCTGAGGCTCCTCAACTGTCAGTCATAGTAACAATCAAGCAGGTGAGTTTTAATCCTGCCAAACGTAGAATCCAAGTCCCAGTTCAATCCTCTCTTTATCCCTTAGCACATACAACTAGAGTCTTTCTAGAAGCCCGGTCTAACGTCATCGCATCTTCTCTATGCGTAGATTTAACTCTTGTTGTCCACAAGAGAATTGTTCTTTCTTCAGATCTGCAAAGAACAAACTATAATATATGGTTTCTGGATAACTATAAAATAACTTTAAAGGATTTTTTACTTTATTTGTGCTTTAATTTTGGTTATAAAGTAAACTGTTTTTGATTTTGGCGTTGGTGCAAAGGTAATGTAAATATATTAAAATAGGAATGAAACACTTTAATCTACTTGAGTTCTAAATATCTTTTTATTTCCGGTTGTAAATTAAGTGGAGATGGATATCAGATTTGTTGTGGTATATTCCTATTTCATCAGACTGCAAAGACAGCACATAAATGGGGAAGACAGAGTTATACTGTTATAGGTAACAAATTATTGTACATTTATAATAATTTGAATCTTACGAGAAAGTTAAATGTCCAGTGAAAAACTTGCTTCAAAATGAAGACCTTCATTTTACGAAGGGGCGTTTATGAGTTGGTAAGAAAGTTGGCGAATCGAATTTGTTAATCACGATGGATTAATAAAACCTTTCAGTTTTTTGTAATTTCATACTAATGGGAAAATAAATGAAAGAGAGCACTTACCTTTGAATATTGGACATATCTTCCAAACTCCTAAGCCCCCGATACTAAGAAACTGCCCTAATGAGGTTTCCAAGAAAAAAGTAGGAATTCCAGCGAGGAATAGGGTCAACAAATAAGGAACAAGGAAAGCACCTAAAGAAACAGAAATATGAATTAGCCAAATACTTAAAGAAAAATAGTCATTAACAATAACATTTACTATTTAAAGATACAGTATACGTTTAATGAAAAATCCTTTTTTTAAAGTGATAAAATTTTTTGTTCTAACATACCTGGTCAGTGAAAATATTGTTTTATTTTAATTCATTTTAATTAAAAAGGTATTTTCCTCGTTGAGCAGTCATAAGATAAACAAAATATCCGTACTGCTTCCATTCCCACAAGGTAATCATCCAATTTTCCTTAACGAGACCCAGTGCCTCTGCCATGTTGGGAGGTAAATTATTCCAGTGTTTGACAACCCACTGCCATAGGTGAACTTCATAAGATTCAAGCTTCTGTTATTTGTTGGGATTTTATATTTGTGTCCCCGGTTCTTCTCTCATCTACAAGTGAGCACAAACCTTCCTTGTTTATTTTACTCAACCATTTCAGTGCCTTATACACCTCAATCAGATGTACAGGTAAATATTTAGTCTAGTTGTTAACATTTTCAATCCACACCTTCTAAGCTCTCTTCATATATGCATCGATTTGCACTAATCTGGTCGCCCTTCTTTCAACCCTTTCCAGTTCTTCTTCTTGTACATGCGGTTTCCAAATCTAAATACAATGTTACAAATGCGGTCCCACCATCGTTTTGCTTGCAGGGATAATTACGTCCTCTCTATTAACAAGGGTTCTACAAATCATAGACATGACACCATATACCTTTTTAGCCACATGTTTACACTGCGAGGAAAATTTCATGACAGGTTGAATTAGTTACCCTTTTAGTTCCTCTTCCGTAAGCTTACAATTGAGTCTAGGTTTTGTGATCCCCAAATGAACATTTAAGGATCACAAAACCTAGACTAGACCCTTACATTTAGAAGCATTAAACTTTATTTGCCATTTTTCGGATTTTTTAATGGGCTGGCCCGAACTGTTAACCGCCTTTCCTACCTTCTGATCATCAGCAAACTCTGACAGCTTCTCTTGGATACACTTGTCATTATTATTTATAAAAATTTAAAATAGGAGAAGATCCAACACCTTGCTGAGGTACCCCACCTGTTACACTGGTCCACCCCGAAGACTGATCATTTATGACAAACTTTTGTCTCTAATCTTTTACCTGGCCTGCGATCCAGCGCATGATCTTACCAGAAACGCCATCTTCTTCCGCTTTATATAGCAGGGACGGGTTTAAAAGCTTTACTAAAGTCTAAGTATATAATGCCAAAATATTCGCCTACATCCAATTGTTTAATGAGCAGAGCACAGTAATTTACTCAGGCATGACCTCCTCTTAAACACCCATGCTAAGCTCTATTCAAGGTATTATTCTTGTCGAAATTGGTCCTGAATCGTATCCCTAACGGCATGATTTTCCCTACCACAGAAATCAAACTCACTGGCCAATAGTTACTCAATTCCTCTTTAGCACTACTTTTGTGAATTAAGGGGCACATTTTCACTTCTTATATGGAGATTCGCGCTTGATTTTGATGGTAAATATTGATGAGAAGTATCTGCTAAACTCATTTTCTGTTTCTACTGGGCTTTCTACGAACATTCTATTGTGACCAGTTAAGGAACCCATTTGATGTACTCTCTTTTTATATATATATATTCACATATGAAAACAATTCCCGATCTTGGCTCTCTTTGCTAGTTCTTTCTCGTAATCAGCTTTCGCCAGTCTTACCCAAACAGTGGTTTTGTTACATATTCTCTTCTAATGCTCACAGAAATTGGAATCACTTGATTGTCTGTAACTGGCCCATGCTTGTTTCTTTCGCTCACTCATATTCTTAACCGCACCTGTCATCCGTTTTGGTATCATACGTTTATGGAACTTGACCATCCGCAAGATTCGCAAGAATCCATAGAATTGCAGAGTGTAAGGCTATGGAACAGAGTGAATAGTAATTTCTTATATGGGTTAGGATGGATTAAGCGTATAATTAATGTCACGTTTATTTATTACTTGAAGGAAACGGAACATTCAAGAAGGGATGAAGGATCAGTAATAGAATTTATGATATTGTCTACCAAAAGAGATCCACGGACTCATACCCTGACCAGAAACCTAGAAAAAAAAAATAAATATAAAAATGAACGTGTGGCTAATGCTGCCATCTAGTAACATCGCACTGAACTACTTATTTAAGCTCGTTTTTCTTTCTAGAAATTAAGGAAATTATTTAGAAGAATATTCCTCAACCCACAACATTTTCCCCCTAAAGTCGATAATTAAATCGTAATACAATTCCGTTTACAGTTTGTTTGTTATCAGAGGAATATACTTAAGTCTTAAAATTTGTAGGACTTCCTTACGATGTGCCAATTTTTAATTTTATTTTTCCAGCAAGTTTAAAACAGTTGCTTAAATTACACCTGGATTTCTTTTCCCCCCATCACAGTAGAACCTCTAAAATATACAAAAAGTAAAAACAACAAACTTTTAAGTCACTTTTAACACGAATACATCGCCGTCCTCCCCACACCGGGTGGAAAAGATCAGAGTTCGAGTCCCGTCGATGACGTGAGGAATTTTAATGGGCCTTTTTCACAGTGGCTGAGTTAGTCGGTCTCAAGCGAGGGTAGCGTGGTTTTTCTTTTGGGAAGCTCGGGTTTTTCGTCCAGCAAACAGAAAATCGACCTCAAAACACAAGCAATTTACAGACAACATACATGGAGCAATATGGCCCTAATTGCTGATACTCCTAAAACTCAACAACAACAACGAAAGCCCTCTGAAGTAACAATTAGATTTAAAATTAAGGAACTAAAATCAATCGAATAGAGAATTTTAATTTCTATTTACCATGGATTAAAATTTAAGTTTCGTGCGGGGAGTTCCAATAGCAAGTTGCTGACATACATATAGTTTTCGGACTTCAGTGGCATTGGGGAATTAAATTATTCTGGAACGAATATTTAATGTAAAGGTTGCGAAGAGGATGCATACACATTCTGTTGTGCCGCTATGTGCTGCCAGTAGGTAGTCTTAGCTGATCTCAAGAATACAACTGGTAGAGTTGCCAATAAAATAAGTGACATCAGATTGTCTTTGTTTGTACCCTCAAGAGACTTTGTTATCGTCGTCTAGAACAGAAACTTGGTTTCTGATCGGAATAGAGGATTACTGCAATTCATGTTAGGGAACGAAAAGACCACACGTGCAGAAAGAGAGAGAAAATTCCTGGTGTTGACAGTGACAGCTGTTTTCAGTAATCCATTCTGCAAGAGAGAAATAAAATTTAGTGCAGTGACAGCATATTAGGTTACTGACTTGGCACCGCTACTCCATATTTCTCGCATTTAAGACGTCAATCCTTTTCTTCTCACCTTCCACGATTTTTGTTTATCGAACTTTGTGACATTTGCTTTAATTTTCGAGAGGAGAATGTTAAGAAAACTATCAAGGATGTATCAGATATAAGGAATACGAAAAGGTCCATTGTTTTTATTGCTCTGCCTCTAAGGATTGTGCGCTAACTCCAAACAGAAGATTTCAAGCTTGTTTCAAGTTTGGAAAGATCTTGTTCAATTTCCATCAATTCAGACTGTTTCAAACGGAATCGGGTTATTTGATTTTTGTTGAGATTTGCCTTTTTGCATTCCATAAACTAGTAGTCGAATAATTTACAGACATTACTATGAGGCCATATCCGAGTTGTCTTGGCGATAATTTAAAATAACTACAACTCGGGCTCTGATAGAAATTTGTAACTGGGTTAGATACATTTTTACGTAATGGTCTTGCACTCCAGTATCGTATGTGGGTTGAAGGTTGAGAAGATAACGCATTTGTTGACATTGGACTTGAACTGACTGCTGTAGATTGCGATTTTCAGGAAATACGTAAAGGGCAAGGTTAATATAATATTTCAACGTTAACGTATTAATATTAATTCAAGAATTAATGCAATACTTCAACGGAATGTAAAGCTTAGACTCTATCTATTTATTGAGCAGTTTCGTAATTCAAGGAAGTTTGCCCCAAAGAACATATGTAGAAGGGATAAACGAGGAAGAGAAAAAGTTAGGTCTGTGAGTTTAGTTATGATACTGATGCACGTGTTCTGACTAGAAACAGAATTGCAGATTCAGAAGTGGCAATGGAAATGTCCAACAGAAATTAAACGCCTGTGTGATAAGGAGTGGAATGAGTTTTTAGTAAAGAATTGACACTAATTCATTCGTTTTGGATAGAGTCTAGGAGTATAAGAAAGAGGTTTTTGAGGCACCACCACCACCACCACCACTCCAGATGTGGGAACAATATTCCACGATACAGCACTTTTGTGATTTTTACTAAGTCGACAGCTATTTAGAAGAAAATTACCGATGAGAGAGAAAGAGAAAACAAACCTAGTATCGATGCAAAAAAAGCAATATTTGGGACATGCTTATGCTAGCAATGATTATAAGTTAGGGTTATGTCAAGTAAATAAATACAGTTTTTCCCTTTAAATCTGAATATTGTTGAACATGGTAATGGAAGTAGAAGACGCTCCTTTGTGAGAAAAAAAATAATAAAAACAGGAGAGAGTTTTTAGAAGGACTGAATTTAACTAAGTATTCTTCTTCTCACTGGGAGAATCACTTGGTGGTGGATGTTAAAGAAGCTGTAGCTGTTTGAAAAGAGCACAGCGTGTCGAACTGAAAAGTGTGCTATCATCTAAGTATGCCATCAGCAAAATTATGGATAGAATTTCTAGACGGTTGAAGACGATCACTAATGTAGGAACGGCATAGAATGGAGGAAAGAACAGTCTTGAGAAATTTCAACATTGAGAACTTATAAACGGGCCATCTACCAATACATGCAACGAGAGGTTAGAGAAAATGAGTGCCCAATTGCATAAAAAAGCAGATGTAAGTTTGTTAAAATTCCATTGGGCCAAACATGATCGGAAGACACAGAAATATCGAGTTCAATGGGCTTGAGTTTATTCCAACTTTTCCAGAATTTGTTTAAAGAAGCATAAGATAAGCCAAAATTTGACTGGAGAGAGAGACTTGGTACTGGGGTAAGATTTGTAGATTTGTAAGATTTGTTGGCGGTTAATAGATTTCTCCACTATTTCTGGAAAGTGCTGAGGTTGTATATGCAATGGAATGATAATTATAAACGAGAAATCTCTTTTTATGAATGGCTATAGCTATGAGCAATTTCAAAGAATTTTTGAAATTTCCTTACATCTATTGGTCGTAGAGAGAGAAAAAATGAAGTACCAGCAGTTCACTGGTTTCGAAAAGGAATTAACTTTAATTAATTTATCTTAATTTTGAACAGCAATTCTAGAAAATGTTGCAATTAGTGTTTAAAATATTATCAGACCCATATTTAACACATGGGCAAACGATGACACAAAGGACTAATTGACCACAGTGTCCCGATACTAGCATTATCTTCTTTTCAAGGAATAAATATATAAGAAAGATATATTGTTTTACGTCTGGCAACTTTAGTCAGAATTTTAATAGGCCTTTTTCACAATGTGGCAGAGTTAGTCGGTCTCAGGCGAGAGTATGATGGTTTTTCCTCCCGGAAACTCGGTTTTCCGTCCAGCAGACAGATTTTCTGTTTGCTGGACGGAAGTTCTATGACCACCGGTTGGGAAACCCTGCTTTACCGAGTACAAAATATCTTGTTTGGAAAGTAAATTAAAATTAAATGTCGCGCGTAAATTTCTAGTGGGGAACTAGAAGACCTGTTTACAGTCTGATGGAGTCCTTGTATGCGACTCTATTACAATTATATTGCATTAGTTTCCACTGGTTGAAGCAGAGACTTGTTGGAAATTGAATAAACTGTAACTGATCCTAAAGTTTTTGTTTCAAATGATATTTTAATGTTCCCATTTATTGTTTTACCACTTCAAGAACCAGTTAACAATCACACAAGGGTTTTCCATACAGAAGAATTAAATATTTACCTCTCTTTGGCAATATGGATTAAAAGAAGTGAGCTAAGAACAAGTTAGAGTAAAAGCAGTCTTTGAAACAAATAATACGTAAGACGTTCACCGCAAAGAAACAATCGATTAAACACGTCAGCATTATGGAGATGACTTATGCAGCAGCTGGGTAGAAGGCGTTTACTTTGGACTGATTGCCCAGTTTGTAAGGCAACTTCCAGATAATGTCAGGGAAATTGCGAAGTGCAATTGATTGATTCTCCAGATATACTGCCAGAAGAAACATTTGTTTCTTCTGGCAGTCCTCTGTGCGCATGCTCTCGCACACGTATACAACAAACTACGTGGCGTAACTACTAGTAGAGGATATTTTTTTATTATTTTTTATCTCCACCTCATGAGTGAGTGAATTTGGGCGCCACGTATTACGAAAGATAACTTCATCGTCTGCACGCCGAAAGACATCCGAACGGCAACCAGTCCGATCGAATGAATAGCAAGATCCTGGCGCCGTAGGTAGCGTTCAGGAGATCCAGTGACGGAGTTCTGGTTCCAAGAGGTCGATTTGAGAGCTAAGTTGCTCTTTATCACTTTCCCGTCTATCGTCTGGCGCTCTTGTGGTACATCTTTGTTGACGACAACGTTAAGTACTTTGGGTATGTGCTCCTGCGCGTGCGCGTTCCGTGATCGGTTCGTCTATCAAAAGAATGTCAAACAAGGAAAAGGGAGCCTTTTTTCCCCCAATAATTTTAAGGCACTACTTCATTTTGTAAAGGGAAGAAACAGTTGTCCTATTCTTTGGCACAACAATTGTCTTACATGGAAGTAGAATTGTAGATGCAATTGTAGAATTGTCCATTAAACATTAATTGTTGTATAGAGCAGTGGTCCTCAACCTATGACCCGCGAGAACATTTTGTTGACCTACTTTAGAAACTTTTTACACTAATTTGTTGAATTTGAATAACGACCCACCTTGACGACCACTGATCTAGTATATGGGAGATGTTTTTCTTTCTTCAGCAATTGGACCCTTTACAGTTCTTCCATTCTACTGAGATTCTGTTATTATACTAAATATAAAGAAATTTCATATGGAAATACCTCATGTTAATGACCTCAAAGTGCTTGTCAAGCCAAGTTCATTAGATAGAAATTAACAAAATGAATGGTAAATTATTTACCGTTCATTACCGGACTCTGTACTGAAGGAATTTCAAGCATTGACAAATTGTTATAAGGATTAAACATGTGTTTCTCTCTTAATTGTAAAGATTCTGAATAAACTTGATTCACCTTCTAAATGGAAAAGATGTTCAACAGCAGAAGTAGGCAAATATTTCAAGCTGGCCCCAATTTTCATTACGATTGGACATGCTTCTCTGCCTATTTTAAAAATATCCCAAAATTCGGATGTGTTATTATGAATAAATCGAATCTAGTCCCTTCAATTATTTGCATTGACTGAAGTCACTGATCTCGGACCTACCGGAAAATATGACTGCGTGGACGTAGGACTGGAGGAAAATCGTGTTTCCCTGGGTCCCGATTTACGCTTTTCAGCACCGATAGAAAAGATGGAAGAACCACATGGATACTGGAACCATAGTCCCATCCAATAAGGCTTCGCTGTCATTGAAATGGCAAAAATTAATTTTTTCCTCGCCTTCAAATAAAAATATTCCAACGTGCTGAATTTATAAGACAACTCAATTCCGTCGTAACTTTTCTGATTAGGGTACCAATAAAAATGCGTTCTTTAATCTTTTGCTCACTAATTTTGTGGGGAATGGAAACAAAAATTATTCAGCATTGTAAAATTTTATTCACTCTTTTAAAGCACAAAAATCGCATATGAAATCGTTTAAAATCGATTTTATGGTTATTGTCGTTAGCTGATATCCGGACCTTCCCTAATTAGGATCCAGTAAGTCAGCCAATAGGGAGTATCGGATCCATCGTTGGATGGACAGAATCATGGGCGTGCCATTCATTATATCTGGATACATCCTCCACATGAATGTCAGCACCAGCCCATGGAACCACTAAAATCTCTCCAAGAACCTGTACGCTCCTTCTCTCTAAGTTAATCGCTATAAGAACCTAGTCCGACTACCTTGTCCGCGGTATGGAAAAAAGTCAATCAAAGTTCCTTATGTCGAAAGGGATTCGAATTCTGCTTCTCCCTTTCCACACGGTGTGGAGGGACGTGGATGATCGCAACTGTTGTGTTAACCGAGAAGACGCATCGGCATCTTTTCCACAGACATCATTTTAAGCTTTAAAATTGCTTAAAAATTGGGCAGTCGCTGCTTTAAAAGTTTTCCATGGTGCTTTTTTCAAGATCATATAAACTGCCAATATTATGCGTATTATGCGGTCGATTAGCCTGTTTTTCTGGACAAAAAACCTGAGCTGGAAGAGAAAATCGTGCCATCTTCACATGAGACCACTTAACTCAGTCACGTTGGGAAAAATGCCGATGAAAATTCGTTGCATCATCGGGTTGGAATCTAGGAGAGATCTCTGTATGCGTGTAAAGAGTCTTTCGTATTTAAGGCTTGAAAACCGCAGGGATGAAAAGCACAGCGAAGAAAGTGCCACAGCAAGTATCGTAAGATCAGTTCAGTGGTTTGATTCTCTGTAGTTGAAGTTTTCATTTTACCTTTCATGTGCACGATTTTTGATTCTGTAACAAGGGTATCGTATGTTAATTAACTGTGTGTGGGTTTCGATTTCCTTATTATGGATAACATCTGATTTATAATTTTTATTTTATCATGCGATTGGTCGTATAACGTAGCAAGGCGAAAATCTTAGCATGTTTTCGTGAAATATCGCTGGATTTGAAATTTGCACATCAAAGGATGTGCCTCTAAAGCCTTACGACAGTAATAGGCAAATCTAAATTTTAAGTGCTTGATAAATTAGCAGAGTCTGGCTCAAGTGGGGTATATCTCTATAAAATAGAACAGACAACGTCTCGTCAAAGAACTCCCTTCATCTTTTTCAGAAGTTCGTCCGGTTTATCCTTCTGGACGCTAAATAAAGCAGACTTCTGAAGAGTCAGTCAAACTATGCTATCCTTCGCTAATGAACGTAGTGATGTGTACCCTTATTGTACACTACCCTCAAGAATGGAATGCGAGCAGACGTTAATAATCAGCTGTCAGTCGACTGCTGAGAAAATCCAGAACCACAGAGCGAGTTGTTCCTCTCTGCAATATTTAAGTTACGTGAGTCCAAGATCGTGTTCAGCTCAAACGACATCCATCAGAACTATTTGTAGCATAACTCTCATACTGATCAAAATAGCTGCACGAAATGCCAAACTAGCTACACTTTTAGAATTGTGTACACACCCATTGCCGCTTCATATACAGCAGCATCGTGTGATTACTGTGAAGTGGTCTAGAGCTGTTTCGTGTTTTGGGTTGCGGGTCCCTGAACATATCCTCGCATCTGCATGGCTGTCGAAGTAAAAACATTGATTTCGTTACTTCTGAGTGAAACAATTTAACCACAGACATTCCCCGTCTGCCACACCGCGTGTTGTTCAAACTTCTGTTAACTCTGGTAATATCGCTTCCCCCTTCCTACTTCAGACGTCAAACTTTCCTCCATAGTATACTGCAAGGTTGTTGATTCTTCATGCATGACGAAAAGCTTCCTGGTCAAACGGAGCGCGCAGGATGGAGTATGACAGCCGCACATGTTACCCAGAAACCGACTCGACAAACACGTATCGGTAATTACTGACGGCCTGCTTAGGTGATGTCCTGTCACAGGGGTGGTAGCAGTTTCCTCCAAGGTTTGTTCGTGTCACAACTGGCGAGCGTGTGAACTGATGACGTAGATAATCAGGAATTATGTAAGAGAATGCGATCCACACTTCCCATATGGGCTTAGATGGTGATTGACTGTTTTCATCATCGAAGGCAATCTCAGTTGTGCCAGGTAATCCTAATTATTTATTTTAAAATCAAGTGGTTAAAATATTGTATCTCGCAAAAGAAATTTTCGAAGAAAAAGAAGAATGGCTTGATCACAAATGTAAAGAAATTGCTGTTGTAGAGTTTTAGGAACATCAGCGACCAAGGCCATATTGACCCGTGTATTTTGTTTGTAAATTTTGTGTTCTGAGGTTGATTTTCTGTTTACTGGACAAAAAAAAACCCTGGTTTCCGGGAGAAAAAACCATGCTACCATCCCCTGAGACCGATTAACTCAGCCACATTATGAAAAAGTGTCCATAAAAATTCCTCCCGTTGTCGACCTCAGGTCTTTTCAATCGGGTGCGGGCAGAACGGCGATTCTACCAACTGTGCTACCCACGAGTTCTGTAAAAAAATGGGAGAACTACAGAAAATACACAATACAAAAGAAGTACAGAAAATAATCAAAGTAATAACTGGTAAACACATATTAAGGGCAGGATGTATAATGAATAAAGGAGGAAAGGTAACAACGGATATAGAATGGAAGATTATATGGCAAGATTATTTAAAAGAATTATACGATTACTAAAGGGGTCATCCAGATACAGATGAAGAGATAGAAGTACCAGAAATTATTGCAGATGAAGTAAGATATGCTTTCGAGAATCCCAATAGAATTGATTAAAAATATAGGATTCTTAGTAATAAAGGAGATAATAAGCATTTATGAAACAGAGAAAAATACCTGAAGAAATGAATACTTCTATCATAGTGCTGATACCAAAAAAATCTAAACACACTAAAGTGCGCTGAACACGGAACCTTTCCCCTCTTGAATCATATAAACGAAATTCTTTTAATGATCATACACAATCGAATTTATAAAAAAGCTGAAATGGTGATTGGCAATACACAATTTGGATTCAGACCTGGAATATGAACAAGAGAAGCTATTTTCCTATTAATTGAAATAACAGACAAGCAAAAGCTATAGAAATGAAAATTCCTTTATTCACATACTTTGTAGATTATAAAAAAGCATTTGATTGAATTAAACACGACAAGGTAATGGAAATCCTCAAAAGAACTGGCCTTCACTCAAAAGACATCAGACTTATAAAAAACTATTCATTAAAATCAAAGAACGAAAATTAGAGTTGGAAGAGAAATCAAAAGAGATTTAAGACAAGGACGTGTCTGCTCTCTCCTATTGTACAACATTTACTCAGAAGAAACAGTCCAATAAGTCCTGGAAAACAGGAATTATTATAAACGGAACAATAATCAACAATTTTAGATGTGGTGTTAATAATAACCACTTCCAAAATTTGTTAGAAGCAATAGAAAAATAAACTGAAACCCTCGGCCTTTCAATAAATACCAAAACAAAGCAAAAATTGTGTGTGTATATAGAGATGAAATTACATTCCAATTAAAATGTAAAAATAACCCCTTAGAGCAAGCAAACAACTACTGCTATCTGGGAGAAGACTTTGTCACAGACGATAAACAGACTAAAGAGGTCGAAATTATGATCGGACTAGCCAAAGCAAGCTTCAACAAAATGAAGAACATACTGTCTGAAAGAAAACTATGCCTTAAAACAAGACTAAGAGTTTTAAAGTGTTATATATGGCCAATTTTAATGCAGATGTGAAACGTGGACCTTTAAGAAAGATGTACTAAAAAGAATAGAAGCATTTGAAATGTGGACGTTGAGAAGAATGATAAAAATAAAATGGACAGACAAAATATCCAATAAAACAGTCCATCAAACGAATGGACCGAAATAGAACTATTAAACAAAATCCGCAGATTCAAAATGGGTACTGTGGCCACATTATACGAGGTTCAAAATATGAAATATCCAAATTGACTTTAGAAGGGAAAATTCCAAGCAAAAGACCCAGAGGAAGGAAGGAAAATAAGAAATTGGATAGATGAAATAAGACTGGATGGGATGTTCCACAGAAGGAATCATTCATAGGAGTAGAGAAAGATACTACTAGTGTTTGATGGCCTCCAACTTCCAAGATGGAGATGGCACATGAAGATCTCGCAATCAGCATTTTAGCATTAACGATAGCGAATCAGTAATTGGGATATTTTTTAATATTATAATATGAAAGACTCCTTCACTTACTGACAAACATTCCTTTAAATTTCACACCAGACAAAAAGGCACATATTTTTTTAATTTATCGCTTTTTTTTGCTTATTCACATTATGGGATGAAAATAAAGAAATAAAAGTGTTTCACTGTCTTCAGTTACAGAATAGTAGCATTTAAATAAATAAATTTTCTGTTTATACTCCGGGATGGCAACATATGGTAGGTCAGAGAAGTTCAAAATACAGAGAGAGAGAATACATATTCAAGGACAACGTCACCGTATTTAGCAGTCACGCCAGTTTGAACCACGGTTAACTCAAAAAGCTTGTACAAATGTACCTTCACGATTGGCATATTAAGATAAAACAGATGTTTACTAATTTCATTTCACCTGAAACTCATCACAAAACTCTTAACCGCATGATCTGAATCACAGAAAGTGCTGCAGTCATAATGGGTCAATTCAAGAAAGTTTACAGAGTTTAATGGGTCGCTCTGACCGGGTGCTATCTCCGAGAAATTAATCTGTCAGAACAATTAATCGAATACGGCTGGAGCAGGCGGAGAACACAGCTATTTAAGAGCATTTCACAACAAAGTGTCAATATTGAAATGCTATTGCAGGTGTGCATCGTTTCAGTTGCAGCTGATTTTAACATTAGCCATCGTGTTAACTTCATTTTGAAGGGGAACTATGTAGCAATATTTTAATTGCATTCTTTCAACTTCTGCAGGGTTTTTGTCGCTTGACGTAAGAAAACTAAATGCTGCCTAAAATGACTACGCTCCTAAAAATTCCTAAATGTCGCCAGTTTAAGGCAACAGCTCCTCCAAATCATCTCATTCCTGCGTAACAATTTATCACTGTCCAGTGGAAAGATGGCGATAAACGATGTTTATAGTCCACAATATCTCTCTGAATGTTTATGATGTTGATGTTCAGGTCTTGCAAATATTATAAAACTCTTTCCAACGCATGAAGACACTGATCTTCGTTGCCTTTCATCATCTGGAGAAACGCAACCTGTCTGAATCAATGCATATGAACTTTACAGAAGAGGCATTGGCATTACTCACTAACATAGTCGGAAAAGTACCTGAGTATGATGAGAGATTATGTGAAAAAATAGTAGCTAAATATGCCTTCATTGATGCTGTCCTTAAACATGTACTGGGACAATAAATGAAAAAAAATATCTGGTTACAAAAAGAAAGGTTTAATATTATATACGGCCTCCATGAGATCTAATGATATCAGTAACCCTCTTAAGTGTTTGTCATGTGGAGACTGGAAACTTACTCCACTTCTCTCGTAAACCTGCGGCTAGTTTTGTGCTTGAGCTAGGACAAAATTCTGGATAGTTTATTCTGGCTCTCAATTGTTATCCAAACTATCCCAAAGGTAGTAATTAGATTCCCATCTGGGCTCTTCACTGAAAATGTGGTTTCGCCACATTATTCTTCTGAAATCTCTATTTGCACTGACCGTGCTTTCTGTCAAGTAGTACTGTCACGCTGATACAAATACGTCCCAAAGAATTGTTCAGAATATCACAACAGACAGCTGTATGTTCATGGTTTCATCAACAGTGAATCAAATCCAAACCAAGTAAAATAAGGCATCACACTACCCAAATCCAACTTCACTGTTAGTGCCATACAATTGGATAAAATCATTCTTTGAGCATACGCCACATTCCCCCTCATGCCTGGACTGTAATGGAGCACTGAATGAAAAACACATCCGGTTTATAACTTTGCGTCAGCTTCTGCCACTGTTGTATGTCCAATGTGTCTGTCCTCTACATTAAGACAGGTATATGATGAATATCGATGTACTTATACTTTGTAAAAGTGTACTTATTATTATACGCCGGAATACACGGCGTATAATAAGCTAAACATATACCAGATGGGTATAAAGAGATATTTATAGGGGTTGTATAAGAATTACCAAAATGGTTGCATTACAGAAGTCGATACAAAGTGATCAAAAATATGGTCACATAACATCAGTACGACGTATGATCCCCGACAACGGTTAAACTGGCCTGACCGGGGTGAATCATGCTCAATATAAGGGTGTCTATAAGATTCTGTGGCAACAAATGCCATTCTTCCACCAGCACAGACCTTAGCTCACCAAGTAACCGGGGAGTTGGTTGTCTGCGTGCAATGCAACGCCCAAGGGTGTTCTACACATGTTTGATCGGATTTAAGTCTGTGATTGTACTGGCCATGGCAGTGGTTGGATATCTTCAGTTTCATGGTGCAATGGCATTGTGGCGCATGAAAAGAAAATCTGAGCTCACTGCACCCCTAAAAAGTCGCACATGCGACTCGAGGATAAAGTTCTCAGTACTTCTTCGCAGTTACGGTACCCTTATCAAAAACCTGAAAAGGGGTGCGGTTGTTGATAGTTATTCCGCCCCACAGGAGAATACTGCCTCCATCGTAAGTATCAATTTCTCTGATATTGGTGGGACGATACTGTATTTTTTGTTGCCTCCAGATGAAAACGTCTGTTTGCAGGATAAAACCACATTCATCAGAGAATTAGCATTAGTAGAGGCATATGATGCAAGAAAGATGATGCAAGAAAGCAAGCTTATGCAGCATCAGCCAAAAAAAAAAAAAAAAAAATACACTCCCATTTCACCCCTTTGTTCGTTCGAAATACTTGCCCAGCTGAACCTTAAATTTATTTAGGCTATCATCTTCCACAACAAGCGATGGAAGTCTGTTCCACCAACCAACTACCCACTGGCCAAAGGCAAATTTCCGCACATCTATCCTACATCTCTCTTTCCTCAGAATAATCACCTCTCAGGTGATTATTCTGAGCAAGAGGAAGAATGCCATCGGCATTGAGCATACTCAAACAATTCAAGGCTTTATACACCTCAATCAGATCACCTCGCAGGTGCCTAGTCTCCGGATACTGTAATTTGCAAAATTTAAGCCATTCTTCGTAAGAGCCTTTGTTCAATTCACTAATCTTGTTGCCCTTCTCTGTACTCGATCCAGCAGCTCTAATTCCTTCTTGAAATGAGGCCTCCAGACCTGTATACAGTACTCAAGATGTCGCCTGACCATTGCCTTATACAAGGGAATAATCACCTCCTTATCCCTGCTAGAAAAATTGTGGTATATCATTGACAAGACACCATGAGCTACTCTTGCAGGCCGTCTGCACTGCTCAGAGAACTTCGTATCTTCCTGAACAATTATCTCCAGGTCCGTTTCATTCTCTACCACTGTCAGTGTAGTACCACAGAATTGATACGTTGCTGTGGGGTTACTGTTTCCATATGTAGAACTTTACATTTGTCAATGTTAAACTTAATTTGCCACCTCTCAGCCCATCTGCTCAATCTTTCCAGATCTTGTTGCAGCACAATAGCGTCAGTAGTGTTCTTAACAAACCCTGCCAACCTTTGTATTGTCTGCAAACTTGGACATTAAGCTTGATATACCATCATCAATATCATTTATAAATACAGAAAACAACAATGGACACAACATTGAAACCTGAGGAACTCCACTAATAACATTAGTCCACGATGAGCAGTGTCCATTGATTACCACTCTCTGTCTTCTCCCTCTCAGCCATCCCTTTATTCATATCAGCAATTTGCCTCCAATGCCACACTGCTCCAATTTGTGCAGCAGTATTCCATGTGCAACAGCATCAAAAGCCTTTCTAAGATCCAAAAATATAATATCAAAGTTATTCCCTGCATCCAGTTCTTTTGTGACTGCATCATAGTATCCAATCAAGTTGGTCAGGCAAGACTTCCCTTAACAAAACCATGCTGTGTCTGAGCTATAACTGAAGTCTTGTCTTAACGATCCTGCAGTGCTTCTTTAACCAGTGCCTCCATTAAATTTCCTGGAACAGAAGTTAAACTAACAGGTCTATAGTTACTTGTGTCAGCCTTTGATCCTCCTTTGTGAATTGGGATCACATTTGCACATCTCCAGTCCATGGGTACCTCCCCTGAGTCCAAAGAAGCTCTCATAATTATGGCAAAGGGTTTGCTTACTTCCTTTGCTGCCTCCTTTAATATAACTGGATAGATCCCATCCACCCTGGGTGCATTTTTTATGTTTATCCTCAACAATTTCTCCTCCACTTTCCTCTCAGTTATTACAAAATCATTTAGTTCACTGCCAGAGTATACTTCGCCCCTAGCATTCCCCTTCCTGAATAACTCCTCATGTGTGAATGTAGATGCAAAATACTCGTTTAGTTTGTTAGCCACCTGAGCAGGATCCCCAACTGTTGAACCATCAATATCCAGTGGACCAATCTGATTCATCCCTTTCCTTCTAGAGTTTACATAGGTAAAGAACTCTTTTGTTTTTCTTTGCATCCTTTGCCAAGGATTTCTCATAATCTGCCTTTGCCTGCCTAATCTCCTTTGTGACATGGTTACAGACCAGCTTATATCTATCATAGGCTTCCATGTCACCCATTAATTTATATGTATCCCATGCATTTTTCTTCTCTGACATATGCCTCATTAGTTCATCTGACATCCATTTAGGCCTAAACCTTGAACAATATTTCTTAGTTGGTATGTAAAGCCTAGTAGCTTCCAAGATAAGTTCTTTGAATGTTTCCCATTTTGAATTTGCTGTTGATAATATCATCAGTTGGTCCCACTGTATAGAATGTAAATATTGTCTCAGTCCATCGTAGTCGCCTTTACGGAAGCAATAACCCTTCCCTTTACCCCTAATGGTAGTTACCTCTTTGAGTAAATCCCACTTCGGCACACTGTGATCACTGCCACCTAGTGGTTCCTTTTTCTGCAGATTCTTAATGCATGAAGAATCACTACTGATAATCAGATCAAGAGTATTACTCCCTCCAGTTGTCTCCCGAACATGCTGATGTAGAAAACAATCATGAAATAAATCCACAAAAGCCTTGCTAGTGTGTTAGTGACCAACCCACAAATTCCAGTCAATATCTGGGAAATTAAAATCCCCCATCATAAGACTCTCTGAGTTACTGGCCCACTCTATTTCCCCATACAGTTTCTAATTATGGTCGTCAGAGTCATTAGACCTATACCACACTCCTACTCTCAATTTTGATCTCTCAATGCTTGTCACACCAAACTGACTCGACACAGCACTGTCCAGCGATATCGACTGGCTTCACTTCCTTGGATTTTATGTGTTTCTTAACTAATAGCATAACCCCTCCTGGATTCCTGTCTTCTCTATCCTTCCTGTACACATTGTACTCCCCAAATTCCAGTTCTGCATTCCTTATATCTGTGTGACACCACGTCTCTGATATCCCAACAATATCCACCTTTGATGCTTTGAGCAATACCTCGAATTCATCAAATTTATTTACCAAACTCCTAGCATTGGTGTACGTGCAAGTATACATGCACCTGTTCTTTTTCTTAGCTACCCTAACACAACGCATGTGTTTACTTGTACCGCAATGACTCCCAACAATCTCTGAAATATCATGTTTTCCAGGCTTCTGATCATTCCAATAGAAGCAGTGCAAGAATCTCTTTCACCTCTGCCGGTGGCTATTGTTAATCTATTAGTCCTTGTATCCCCCAAGCCAGCAGTTTTCCGACCCACCTAACACTGCCTCGATGGCATCAGCAAATATTGTCGCACCCTTTCTATTTAAGTGTATCCCATCCCTGTAGAAGCAGTTTCTCGGATTAACAAGTACAGATCAGGCTGAAAAAAATTCTACCCCTTGAGCCTTGCGCAATCTTTCTAGGGCCGAATTGATCGACAGGGCTCTCATCATATATTCCCTCCTATCGCGTCTGGGCATAATTGCAGACACTTTCAATTTCAACCCTAATTGACTGCTTTTTTTCAACAGTGACTTGTACTTGTTAAGTAATGCTGCCGGTCTCCTATTCTTAATATCATTAGTGCCAACATGTACAACAATATCACCTTTTGTGCCCTTAAAAGATGATATCCGCTCTACAACGTCATCAACCTTTGCCCATGGCAGACATACCTGGTCCTGTTCCACCTATCCTTTTTACAAAGCATGTTTCCCGTTTCCCTGACAATAGTATTAGTATTTAGTATTAGTAATGGCCACATGGCTTATGCTTATAGAGTCACCAACAACTACTAGTTCCTGTGGGACCAGCGCATTCTGCTTTGGGGGTTGCCTCTGTGTTGCGTGATGCCCAAGTGCAATCTTTGGCGTTGATGTGGGCAGCTGAGAGCTTGATGGACCCCTCAATTTAGATCCTTCGAGGGCATCCACCCCGCCCTTCAAGTTGTCAAATAGGCCCATAACAACGCTGAGTTGTCGCCTGATTTCCTTACACTTTTTACATCGCGCACACACAAAGACATCCCCCATGGCAGTATCATGTCCCGTACCCGATTGCTCCACAAACATCATGCACGCAATGCATTTTAAAAGGCTGTGATTCAGAGGGCAACAGCCTCCCTCAGTTCTCCCATGAGCCACAGCACTCTAATTAATTAATTATGTTACGTTTGTAATCTAAGTCGTTATATGTATTAGTTAAAAAAGTACAATTTAACTGACAATGAAGTTTAACAAGATTAATAGATTTTACTGATTAATTGACAATATTATATTATATACTACACTAAGCTTACACTATCTAGTTCGGGATAGAACGTTGTATCGTATAACAATGGCGGCAAGTTAAGAATGGTAAATCTACAGACACTTAAGTATTAATTAACTTCCAAATCTCGCTGTCTCAATTCAGAAAAAATTAAGGATCCTGACTAGATGTGTAAGCTACTTATAGAAAATA